>NC_069509.1:180848781-180936281 GCF_027579735.1 Bombina bombina | reverse complement strand
CACACGCCACGTATGTTAAATAGGAATGTGTGGAATGTGATTATGTAAATCAGCCACATGTTCATTTTGAGGGAGCAGATTCTGACAAGGAAGTTGTGTCAGATTTTGCTGCCTCTATGAGATGCTCGCATGCTCTGTTGAAATTGAATACTGTCAAATAGAACACTGACAAATTAAAAGTGCATATATATATTTACTGTATATATATATATATATATATATATATATATATATATATATTGTAGAGATAAGTGCACTCTCACTAACAGCATTAACACATGCCAGGGTGCTAAGAGGACATCACAGGGTTAATTAGACGAAGCACTCACTGGTCTTATCAAGTGTGTCCAAACTTTATTCCTTAGTGATGTTTCGGGGTGTTTACCCCTTCTTCGGATGAGGGGTGAACACCCTGAAACGTCACTAAGGAATAAAGTTTGGATACACTTGATAAGACCAGTGAGTGCTTTGTCTAATTAACCCTATATATACTGTATATACAGGACAAAGTTCTGTATTTTTCATTGTTCTGGGGGGGAAGCCGTGATTGGAGGAAGCCGGATTCATCATTGGTGATGTATGAAAGACTTGCGATGGGCGGGGGAAGCGCTGGAGCGACTTCCAGAATAAAAGGTAAGTATTTTTACAAAAACTGTGAACTGTAAACTTTGATGAATGAAAGTGCCCCTGTTTTTAATAGTATTTTTAAAAACAGGGCACCAATTCCTCAAAGTTTACCTTCACTTTAAAGCATTATTTCCCTGGCACAATAATATTGCTTTTAAAGGGATATGAAACCCAAAGTTTGTCTTTCATGATTCAGATAAAGTATATGATTATAACCAACTTTCTAATTTATTTCTATTATCATTTTTTTTCCGTTCTCTTGGTATTTTTTGTTGAAAAGCAGGATGTAAGCTTAGGAACTGGCCCATTTCTGGAGCACTATATCGCAGCGGTTTTGCAAGAATGTTATTCATTTACAAGAGGACTAGAGGGCAGCACAAATTCCTGCCATCTATTGCTCCAGATGCTACCTAGGTATTTCTTCAACCCAAAATATCATGGGAACAAAGCAGATTTGACAATAGAACAAATTGGAAACTTTTTAAAATGGTATTTTCTGTCTGAATCACAAAAGAACATTTTTAGGTTTCTTGTCCCTTTAAGGATTATTTGACCCAGACTTATAAAGCTAGTATTTTTACTGTGCCTAGTAAGGTTTTTCTTCCCAAGCGACTAAAGTCTATTTATCTGCTTTATCTTTGCACATAAACTTATTTAGATGACAATGAAATGTTTATAGCCAATATGTTGTATTCAAATGGGCTCTTGTAATTGATTTACAGGTTGGTTATAGGTGCAAAATATGTAACTACAAAGCTAAATATCATAGCAGCAGAACTCACAAGTGGAAGATATAATCTCTTACCGCTTGTTCTGTATTTTGTTATCCGCTCTTCTCCTAGCCTTACCTCTCCCCTTGCTCTGCAGAGCACACTGGATGGGTGGGTAAATAAGACTCTAGCTGCCCACTCTACCCACTCACCATATACACACACACATATACACATACGCATTTGAACATTAACATTTACTTTGGAAATGCCATAAAAAAAAGTCACATTATACCCTGACCAAAAATATTCTGGCCAAAAATGGCCTAAAACTCGTGGGGGAGGGAGGTTGGCAGCATCGTTTTCAATTCCTAGGGAAGCACAAAACCTAAATATGTCACCGTGTGTAGGTCATCTGTCTGTTGGACTTCAGTCTTTGAGCGTCCTGACTAAGGTTAGGTTACAACTGTAGTGGACATAGTGTTCGGGAGTTCATTAGATTCTTGTATCCAGACAGCAAAATGGGCTCCATTTATGAAGCAGCGAATACTGCTTCGGAGGCCCATTGTTTTGCTCACCTGAAATGGAAGTTAAGAAGCAGCGGTCATAAGACCGCTGCTTCTTAACTTGTTGGGATGATACGATCTTAATGCAATCTGGATGATTGACAGCCCCTGCTAGCGGTCAATTGGCCATCAGTGAGTAGGGGGTGGCATTGCACAAGCATTTCACTAGAAATGCTTGTGCAATGCTAAATGCAGACAGCACATGCTGTCTGCATTTAGCAATGTCGAGCGGTCATGATTCGCTATTTAATAAATATACCCAAAAGTCTTGATCTAGCTCTCAGTGATGCACTTACGACTGGGGGTCATGAACAAAGCACCCAGCACCCCAGTAGAACAGCCACTGACACACAGTATGGCACGCTGAGGATGACATTAGTATTGTGTCTGTCTTTGTGTATTTTGTGTAGCATGCTATAATTAATATCATTTGAAAATGTGCCAAGCTTAGTGATGCTACTGATAGGAATGTGGAAGCTAAAAAGCTAATATCCGATCCTCTGTGACTCCCATGTCCTGGACTAAGGGTTTTTAACCATAGTGTGTACAAGTTAAAACTGGCACAGACAGATGCAAAAGGTTTTCTTGTCATTGGAGTATATTTCCTTGTCTATTAATAGATCTTTAAGTAAATACATGAACAGCCAAATATATTATTGGATGAAACAGATGAAGAACGATGGTTGGCAAAATTAATTTGTTCATTCAAATGTGCTGTATGATGTCAAAGAAATTGCAGGAAGGGGGGGGGGGGTTCTATATTTTTTGGTTCACCAGCAAATTTGTTTGTACAGGGGATCTGGCCATATATGTGCCCACCGTCCTCTGTCCAATACTGCCATAGTATTACTAATGAAACTGCATTTTCAAGTTTATTTGTGTATATAAAATAGCTGATTTTGTGCTTTGAAACCACAACCTATTACAATAGGTCAAGCTTATGGGTAAAATGAGATCTCATTATGTTCATATCATTCACTTTGTGTACACATGCTTGCTTATCTTATATCTGTTTGTAAACCAAAGCCCAATATTTAGAGAACAATGGAAAATTATAATTTTATTAGTTATCTCTGCAACCCCCCCCCCCCCCCCCAGGAGTGTAATGTCTTCTGCAGGCTGTATTTACACAGTCTGTCAGTAGCCTGGACTTAGGTACAGAAACTTTAACTATAGCTGAGGATACCACAGGCTAAATCAGCTATCAAATGTAAAAATAAGGGTAAAGGAGCTACTTGTAAACAATTTAATACACTCCAGCAGGTAAAATGGATCACTGGGAACAAATTAAAGGGGAGATATTTTGGGGTAAACTGTCCCTTTAACGTAGCATACAGAGGTTGGAGACATTTTTATTACTTTGACTAGAACTATTGTGTGCCTCTGAGCTAGTTATTTACTCAAAATCAGTACATGTATGTTCTAAGTGAGGTTTTTTATTGTTCGAATACTATAGTGTAAGATCTTTGTTAATATTAGTTGTCTATATTTTATGTTCTCATTAGAACCAATATTCATCCAAAATGAATAGTTACATGGCTGAAATATGGCCGAACAGAATGTCTTGCCTGTGCACGTGTCTAGTCCTTATTATATCATATACAGACCTGGGTCCTTATTATATCATATACACACCTGGGTCCTTATTATATCATATACACACCTGGGTCCTTATTATATCATATGCACATCTGTGCACTTATTATATCATATACACACCTGTGTACTTATTATATCATATTCACACCTGTGTACTTATTATATCATATATACACCTGTGTACTTATTATATCATATACACACCTGTACACTTATTATATCATATACACACCTGGGTCCTTACTATATCATATACACACCTGTACACTTATTATATCATATACACACCTGTACACTTATTATATCATATACACACCTGTGTACTTATTATATCATATTCACTCCTGTGTACTTATTATATCATATACACACCTGTGTACTTATTATATCATATGCACACTTGTGTACTTATTATATCATATACACACCTGTGTACTTATTATATCATATACACACCTGGGTCCTTATTATATCATATACACACCTGTGTACTTATTATATCATATAAACACTTGTGTACTTATTATATCATATACACACCTGTGTACTTATTATATCATATACACACCTGTGTACTTATTATATCATATGCACACTTGTGTACTTATTATATCATATACACACCTGTGCACTTATTATATCATATACACACCTGTGTACTTATTATATCATATACACACCTGGGTCCTTATTATATCATATACACACCTGTGTACTTATTATATCATATACACACCTGTGTACTTATTATATCATATACACACCTGTGTACTTATTATATCACATACACACCTGTGTACTTATTATATCATATACACACCTGTACACTTATTATATCATATACACACCTGTGTACTTATTATATCATATACACACCTGTGCACTTATTATATCATATACACACCTGTGTACTTATTATATCATATACACACCTGGGTCCTTATTATATCATATACACACCTGTGTACTTATTATATCATATACACACCTGTGTACTTATTATATCATATACACACCTGTGTACTTATTATATCATATACACACCTGTACACTAATTATATCATATACACACCTGTGTACTTTGATGAATGAAAGTGCCCCTGTTTTTAATAGTATTTTTAAAAACAGGGCACCGATTCCTCAAAGTTTACCTTCACTTTAAAGCATTATTTCCCTGGCACAATATTATTGCTTTTAAAGGGATATGAAACCCAAAATTTGTCTTTCATGATTCAGATAAAGTATATGATTTTAACCAACTTTCTAATTTATTTCTATTATCATTTTTTTCTGATCTCTTGGTATTTTTTGTTGAAAAGCAGGATGTAAGCTTAGTAACTGGCCCATTTCTATACACACCTGGACACACCTGGGTCCTTATTATATCATATACACACCTGTGTACTTATTATATCATATACACACCTGTACACTTATTATTTCATATACACACCTGTGTACTTATTATATCATATACACACCTGTGTACTTATTATATCATATACACACTTGTGTACTTATTATATCATGTACACACTTGTGTACTTATAATATCATATACACACCTGTGTACTTATTATATCATATACACACCTGTGTACTTATTATATCATATACACACATCTGTGTACTTATCATATACACATCTGTACACTTATTATATCATATACACACCTGTGTACTTATTATATCATATACACACCTGTGTACTTATTATATCAGATACACACCTGTGTACTTATTATATCATATACAAACCTGTACACTTATTATATCATATACACACCTGTGTACTTATTATATCATATACACACCTGTGTACTTATTATATCATATACACACCTGTACACTTATTATATCATATACACACCTGTGTACTTATTATATCATATACACACCTGTACACTTATTATATCATATACACACCTGTGTACTTATTATATCATATACACACCTGTGTACTTATTATATCATATACACACCTGTACACTTATTATATCATATACACACCTGTGTACTTATTATATCATATACACACCTGTGTACTTATTATATCATATACACACCTGTGTACTTATTATATCATATACACACCTGTATACTTATTATTTCATATACACACCTGTGTACTTATTATATCATATACACACCTGTGTACTTATTATATCATATACACACCTGTGTACTTATTATATCATATACACACCTGTGTACTTATTATATCATATACACACCTGTATACTTATTATATCATATACACACATGTACACTTATTATATCATATACACACCTGTATACTTATTATATCATATACACACCTGTGTACTTATTATATCATATACATACCTGTGTACTTATTATATCATATACACACCTGTGTACTTATTATATCATATACACACCTGTGTACTTATTATATCATATGCACACCTGTACACTTATTATATCATATACACACCTGTATACTTATTATATCATATGCACACCTGTACACTTATTATATCATATACACACCTGTATACTTATTATATCATATACACACCTGTGTACTTATTATATCATATACATACCTGTGTACTTATTATATCATATACACACCTGTGTACTTATTATATCATATACACACCTGTGTACTTATTATATCATATACACACATCTGTGTACTTATTATATCATATACACACCTGTGTACTTATTATATCATATACACACCTGTGTACTTATTATATCATATACACACCTGTATACTTAGTACTTATTATATCCTATACACACCTGTGTACTTATTATATCATATACACACCTGTATACTTATTATATCATATACACACCTGTATACATATTATATCATATACACACATGTACACTTATTATATCATTTACACACCTGTATACTTATTATATCATATACACACCTGTGTACTTATTATATCATATACACACCTGTGTACTTATTATATCATATACACACCTGTATACTTATTATATCATATACACACCTGTATACTTATTATATCATATACACACCTGTATACTTATTATATCATATACACACATGTACACTTATTATATCATATACACACCTGTATACTTATTATATCATATACACACCTGTGTACTTATTATATCATATACATACCTGTGTACTTATTATATCATATACACACCTGTGTACTTATTATATCATATACACACCTGTGTACTTATTATATCATATACACACCTGTGTACTTATTATATCATATACACACCTGTGTACTTATTATATCATATACACACCTGTGTACTTATTATATCATATACACACCTGTGTACTTATTATATCATATACACACCTGTGTACTTATTATATCAGATACACACCTGTGTACTTATTATATCATATACACACCTGTATACTTATTATATCATATACACACATGTATACTTATTATATCATATACACACCTGTGTACTTATTATATCATATACACACCTGTGTACTTATTATATCATATACACACCTGTGTACTTATTATATCATATACACACCTGTGTACTTATTATATCATATACACACCTGTGTACTTATTATATCATATACACACATGTACACTTATTATATCATATACACACATGTACACTTATTATATCATATACACACCTGTGTACTTATTATATCATATACACACCTGTGTACTTATTATATCATATACACACCTGTGTACTTATTATATCATATACACACCTGTGTACTTATTATATCATATACACACATGTACACTTATTATATCATATACACACCTGTGTACTTATTATATCATATACACACCTGTATACATATTATATCATATACACACATGTACACTTATTATATCATTTACACACCTGTATACTTATTATATCATATACACACCTGTGTACTTATTATATCATATACACACCTGTGTACTTATTATATCATATACACACCTGTATACTTATTATATCATATACACACCTGTATACTTATTATATCATATACACACCTGTATACTTATTATATCATATACACACATGTACACTTATTATATCATATACACACCTGTATACTTATTATATCATATACACACCTGTGTACTTATTATATCATATACATACCTGTGTACTTATTATATCATATACACACCTGTGTACTTATTATATCATATACACACCTGTGTACTTATTATATCATATACACACCTGTGTACTTATTATATCATATACACACCTGTGTACTTATTATATCATATACACACCTGTGTACTTATTATATCATATACACACCTGTGTACTTATTATATCATATACACACCTGTGTACTTATTATATCAGATACACACCTGTGTACTTATTATATCAGATACACACCTGTGTACTTATTATATCATATACACACCTGTATACTTATTATATCATATACACACATGTATACTTATTATATCATATACACACCTGTGTACTTATTATATCATATACACACCTGTGTACTTATTATATCATATACACATCTGTGTACTTATTATATCATATACACACCTGTGTACTTATTATATCATATACACACCTGTGTACTTATTATATCATATACACACATGTACACTTATTATATCATATACACACATGTACACTTATTATATCATATACACACCTGTGTACTTATTATATCATATACACACCTGTGTACTTATTATATCATATACACACCTGTGTACTTATTATATCATATACACACCTGTGTACTTATTATATCATATACACACATGTACACTTATTATATCATATACACACATGTACACTTATTATATCATATACACACCTGTGTACTTATTATATCATATACACACATGTACACTTATTATATCATATACACACATGTACAGTTATTATATCATATACACACCTGTGTACTTATTATATCATATACACACCTGTGTACTTATTATATCATATACACACCTGTGTACTTATTATATCATATACACACCTGTGTACTTATTATATCATATACACACATGTACACTTATTATATCATATACACACATGTACACTTATTATATCATATACACACATGTATACTTATTATATCATATACACACATGTACACTTATTATATCATATACACACATGTACACTTATTATATCATATACACACATGTACACTTATTATATCATATACACACCTGTATACTTATTATATCATATACACACATGTATACGTATTATATCATATACACACCTGTGTACTTATTATATCATATACACACCTGTGTACTTATTATATCATATACACACTTGTACACTTATTATATCATATACACACCTGTGTACTTATTATATCATATACACACCTGTGTACTTATTATATCATATACACACCTGTGTACTTATTATATCATATACACACCTGTGTACTTATTATATCATATACACACCTGTGTACTTATTATATCATATACACACCTGTGTACTTATTATATCATATACACACCTGTGTACTTATTATATCATATACACACCTGTGTACTTATTATATCATATGCACACCTGTACACTTATTATATCATATACACACCTGTATACTTATTATATCATATACACACCTGTATACTTATTATATCATATACACACCTGTATACTTATTATATCATATACACACCTGTGTACTTATTATATCATATGCACACCTGTACACTTATTATATCATATACACACCTGTATACTTATTATATCATATGCACACCTGTACACTTATTATATCATATACACACCTGTATACTTATTATATCATATACACACCTGTGTACTTATTATATCATATACATACCTGTGTACTTAATATATCATATACACACCTGTGTACTTATTATATCATATACACACCTGTGTACTTATTATATCATATACACACATCTGTGTACTTATTATATCATATACACACCTGTGTACTTATTATATCATATACACACCTGTATACTTATTATATCATATACACACCTGTGTACTTATTATATCATATACATACCTGTGTACTTATTATATCATATACACACCTGTGTACTTATTATATCATATACACACCTGTGTACTTATTATATCATATGCACACCTGTACACTTATTATATCATATACACACCTGTATACTTATTATATCATATGCACACCTGTACACTTATTATATCATATACACACCTGTATACTTATTATATCATATACACACCTGTGTACTTATTATATCATATACATACCTGTGTACTTATTATATCATATACACACCTGTGTACTTATTATATCATATACACACCTGTGTACTTATTATATCATATACACACATCTGTGTACTTATTATATCATATACACACCTGTGTACTTATTATATCATATACACACCTGTGTACTTATTATATCATATACACACCTGTATACTTAGTACTTATTATATCCTATACACACCTGTGTACTTATTATATCATATACACACCTGTATACTTATTATATCATATACACACCTGTATACATATTATATCATATACACACATGTACACTTATTATATCATTTACACACCTGTATACTTATTATATCATATACACACCTGTGTACTTATTATATCATATACACACCTGTGTACTTATTATATCATATACACACCTGTATACTTATTATATCATATACACACCTGTATACTTATTATATCATATACACACCTGTATACTTATTATATCATATACACACATGTACACTTATTATATCATATACACACCTGTATACTTATTATATCATATACACACCTGTGTACTTATTATATCATATACATACCTGTGTACTTATTATATCATATACACACCTGTGTACTTATTATATCATATACACACCTGTGTACTTATTATATCATATACACACCTGTGTACTTATTATATCATATACACACCTGTGTACTTATTATATCATATACACACCTGTGTACTTATTATATCATATACACACCTGTGTACTTATTATATCATATACACACCTGTGTACTTATTATATCATATACACACATGTACACTTATTATATCATATACACACATGTACACTTATTATATCATATACACACCTGTGTACTTATTATATCATATACACACCTGTGTACTTATTATATCATATACACACCTGTGTACTTATTATATCAGATACACACCTGTGTACTTATTATATCATATACACACCTGTATACTTATTATATCATATACACACCTGTGTACTTATTATATCATATACACACCTGTACACTTATTATATCATATACACACCTGTGTACTTATTATATCATATACACACATGTACACTTATTATATCATATACACACCTGTGTACTTATTATATCATATACACACCTGTGTACTTATTATATCATATACACACCTGTGTACTTATTATATCATATACACACCTGTGTACTTATTATATCATATACACACATGTACACTTATTATATCATATACACACATGTACACTTATTATATCATATACACACCTGTGTACTTATTATATCATATACACACATGTACACTTATTATATCATATACACACATGTACACTTATTATATCATATACACACCTGCGTACTTATTATATCATATACACACCTGCGTACTTATTATATCATATACACACCTGTGTACTTATTATATCATATACACACCTGTTGTACTTATTATATCATATACACACATGTACACTTATTATATCATATACACACATGTACACTTATTATATCATATACACACATGTATACTTATTATATCATATACACACATGTACACTTATTATATCATATACACACATGTACACTTATTATATCATATACACACATGTACACTTATTATATCATATACACACCTGTATACTTATTATATCATATACACACATGTATACTTATTATATCATATACACACCTGTGTACTTATTATATCATATACACACCTGTGTACTTATTATATCATATACACACCTGTACACTTATTATATCATATACACACCTGTGTACTTATTATATCATATACACACCTGTGTACTTATTATATCATATACACACCTGTGTACTTATTATATCATATACACACCTGTGTACTTATTATATCATATACACACCTGTGTACTTATTATATCATATACACACCTGTGTACTTATTATATCATATACACACCTGTGTACTTATTATATCATATACACACATCTGTGTACTTATTATATCATATACACACCTGTGTACTTATTATATCATATACACACCTGTGTACTTATTATATCATATACACACCTGTACACTTATTATATCATATACACACCTGTGTACTTATTATATCATATACACACCTGTACACTTATTATATCATATACACACCTGTGTACTTATTATATCATATACACACCTGTGTACTTATTATATCATATACACACCTGTACACTTATTATATCATATACACACCTGTGTACTTATTATATCATATACACACCTGTACACTTATTATATCATATACACACCTGTGTACTTATTATATCATATACACACCTGTGTACTTATTATATCATATACACACCTGTGTACTTATTATATCATATACACACCTGTGTACTTATTATATCATATACACACCTGTGTACTTTTTATATCATATACACACCTGTGTACTTATTATATCATATACACACCTGTGTACTTATTATATCATATACACACCTGTACACTTATTATATCATATACACACCTGTGTACTTATTATATCATATACACACCTGTGTACTTATTATATCATATACACACCTGTATACTTATTATATCATATACACACCTGTGTACTTATTATATCATATACACACATGTACACTTATTATATCATATACACACCTGTACACTTATTATATCATATACACACCTGTGTACTTATTATATCATATACACACCTGTACACTTATTATATCATATACACACCTGTGTACTTATTATATCATATACACACCTGTACACTTATTATATCATATACACACCTGTGTACTTATTATATCATATACACACCTGTGTACTTATTATATCATATACACACCTGTACACTTATTATATCATATACACACCTGTGTACTTATTATATCATATACACACCTGTACACTTATTATATCATATACACACCTGTGTACTTATTATATCATATACACACCTGTACACTTATTATATCATATACACACCTGTGTACTTATTATATCATATACACACCTGTGTACTTATTATATCATATACACACCTGTGTACTTATTATATCATATACACACATGTACACTTATTATATCATATACACACCTGTATACTTATTATATCATATACACACCTGTGTACTTATTATATCATATACATACCTGTACACTTATTATATCATATACACACCTGTACACTTATTATATCATATACACACCTGTATACTTATTATATCATATACACACCTGTATACTTATTATATCATATACATACCTGTACACTTATTATATCATATACACACCTGTACACTTATTATATCATATACACACCTGTGTACTTATTATATCATATACACACCTGTGTACTTATTATATCATATACACACCTGTATACTTATTATATCATATACACACCTGTGTACTTATTATATCATATACACACCTGTACACTTATTATATCATATACACACCTGTACACTTATTATATCATATACACACCTGTATACTTATTATATCATATACACACCTGTACACTTATTATATCATATACACACCTGTGTACTTATTATATCATATACACACCTGTGTACTTATTATATCATATACACACCTGTGTACTTATTATATCATATACACACCTGTGTACTTATTATATCATATACACACCTGTGTACTTATTATATCATATACACACCTGTACACTTATTATATCATATACACACCTGTGTACTTATTATATCATATACACACCTGTACACTTATTATATCATATACACACCTGTGTACTTATTATATCATATACACACCTGTGTACTTATTATATCATATACACACCTGTACACTTATTATATCATATACACACCTGTGTACTTATTATATCATATACACACCTGTACACTTATTATATCATATACACACCTGTGTACTTATTATATCATATACACACCTGTGTACTTATTATATCATATACACACCTGTGTACTTATTATATCATATACACACCTGTGTACTTATTATATCATATACACACCTGTGTACTTTTTATATCATATACACACCTGTGTACTTATTATATCATATACACACCTGTGTACTTATTATATCATATACACACCTGTACACTTATTATATCATATACACACCTGTATACTTATTATATCATATACACACCTGTGTACTTATTATATCATATGCACACCTGTACACTTATTATATCATATACACACCTGCATACTTATTATATCATATGCACACCTGTACACTTATTATATCATATACACACCTGTATACTTATTATATCATATACACACCTGTGTACTTATTATATCATATACATACCTGTGTACTTAATATATCATATACACACCTGTGTACTTATTATATCATATACACACCTGTGTACTTATTATATCATATACACACCTGTGTACTTATTATATCATATACACACCTGTGTACTTATTATATCATATACACACCTGTATACTTATTATATCATATACACACATGTACACTTATTATATCATATACACACCTGTATACTTATTATATCATATACACACCTGTGTACTTATTATATCATATACATACCTGTGTACTTATTATATCATATACACACCTGTGTACTTATTATATCATATACACACCTGTGTACTTATTATATCATATGCACACCTGTACACTTATTATATCATATACACACCTGTATACTTATTATATCATATGCACACCTGTACACTTATTATATCATATACACACCTGTATACTTATTATATCATATACACACCTGTGTACTTATTATATCATATACATACCTGTGTACTTATTATATCATATACACACCTGTGTACTTATTATATCATATACACACCTGTGTACTTATTATATCATATACACACATCTGTGTACTTATTATATCATATACACACCTGTGTACTTATTATATCATATACACACCTGTGTACTTATTATATCATATACACACCTGTATACTTAGTACTTATTATATCCTATACACACCTGTGTACTTATTATATCATATACACACCTGTATACTTATTATATCATATACACACCTGTATACATATTATATCATATACACACATGTACACTTATTATATCATTTACACACCTGTATACTTATTATATCATATACACACCTGTGTACTTATTATATCATATACACACCTGTGTACTTATTATATCATATACACACCTGTATACTTATTATATCATATACACACCTGTATACTTATTATATCATATACACACCTGTATACTTATTATATCATATACACACATGTACACTTATTATATCATATACACACCTGTATACTTATTATATCATATACACACCTGTGTACTTATTATATCATATACACACCTGTGTACTTATTATATCATATACACACCTGTGTACTTATTATATCATATACACACCTGTGTACTTATTATATCATATACACACCTGTGTACTTATTATATCATATACACACCTGTGTACTTATTATATCATATACACACCTGTGTACTTATTATATCATATACACACCTGTGTACTTATTATATCATATACACACCTGTGTACTTATTATATCATATACACACATGTACACTTATTATATCATATACACACATGTACACTTATTATATCATATACACACCTGTGTACTTATTATATCATATACACACCTGTGTACTTATTATATCATATACACACCTGTGTACTTATTATATCAGATACACACCTGTGTACTTATTATATCATATACACACCTGTATACTTATTATATCATATACACACCTGTGTACTTATTATATCATATACACACCTGTACACTTATTATATCATATACACACCTGTGTACTTATTATATCATATACACACATGTACACTTATTATATCATATACACACCTGTGTACTTATTATATCATATACACACCTGTGTACTTATTATATCATATACACACCTGTGTACTTATTATATCATATACACACCTGTGTACTTATTATATCATATACACACATGTACACTTATTATATCATATACACACATGTACACTTATTATATCATATACACACCTGTGTACTTATTATATCATATACACACATGTACACTTATTATATCATATACACACATGTACACTTATTATATCATATACACACCTGCGTACTTATTATATCATATACACACCTGCGTACTTATTATATCATATACACACCTGTGTACTTATTATATCATATACACACCTGTGTACTTATTATATCATATACACACATGTACACTTATTATATCATATACACACATGTACACTTATTATATCATATACACACATGTATACTTATTATATCATATACACACATGTACACTTATTATATCATATACACACATGTACACTTATTATATCATATACACACATGTACACTTATTATATCATATACACACCTGTATACTTATTATATCATATACACACATGTATACTTATTATATCATATACACACCTGTGTACTTATTATATCATATACACACCTGTGTACTTATTATATCATATACACACCTGTACACTTATTATATCATATACACACCTGTGTACTTATTATATCATATACACACCTGTGTACTTATTATATCATATACACACCTGTGTACTTATTATATCATATACACACCTGTGTACTTATTATATCATATACACACCTGTGTACTTATTATATCATATACACACCTGTGTACTTATTATATCATATACACACATCTGTGTACTTATTATATCATATACACACCTGTGTACTTATTATATCATATACACACCTGTGTACTTATTATATCATATACACACCTGTACACTTATTATATCATATACACACCTGTGTACTTATTATATCATATACACACCTGTGTACTTATTATATCATATACACACCTGTGTACTTATTATATCATATACACACCTGTGTACTTATTATATCATATACACACCTGTGTACTTATTATATCATATACACACATCTGTGTACTTATTATATCATATACACACCTGTGTACTTATTATATCATATACACACCTGTGTACTTATTATATCATATACACACCTGTACACTTATTATATCATATACACACCTGTGTACTTATTATATCATATACACACATGTACACTTATTATATCATATACACACCTGTGTACTTATTATATCATATACACACCTGTGTACTTATTATATCATATACACACCTGTACACTTATTATATCATATACACACCTGTGTACTTATTATATCATATACACACCTGTACACTTATTATATCATATACACACCTGTGTACTTATTATATCATATACACACCTGTGTACTTATTATATCATATACACACCTGTGTACTTATTATATCATATACACACCTGTGTACTTATTATATCATATACACACCTGTGTACTTTTTATATCATATACACACCTGTGTACTTATTATATCATATACACACCTGTGTACTTATTATATCATATACACACCTGTACACTTATTATATCATATACACACCTGTGTACTTATTATATCATATACACACCTGTGTACTTATTATATCATATACACACCTGTAAACTTATTATATCATATACACACCTGTGTACTTATTATATCATATACACACCTGTGTACTTATTATATCATATACACACCTGTACACTTATTATATCATATACACACCTGTGTACTTATTATATCATATACACACCTGTACACTTATTATATCATATACACACCTGTGTACTTATTATATCATATACACACCTGTACACTTATTATATCATATACACACCTGTGTACTTATTATATCATATACACACCTGTGTACTTATTATATCATATACACACCTGTACACTTATTATATCATATACACACCTGTGTACTTATTATATCATATACACACCTGTACACTTATTATATCATATACACACCTGTGTACTTATTATATCATATACACACCTGTACACTTATTATATCATATACACACCTGTGTACTTATTATATCATATACACACCTGTGTACTTATTATATCATATACACACCTGTGTACTTATTATATCATATACACACATGTACACTTATTATATCATATACACACCTGTATACTTATTATATCATATACACACCTGTGTACTTATTATATCATATACATACCTGTACACTTATTATATCATATACACACCTGTATACTTATTATATCATATACACACCTGTATACTTATTATATCATATACATACCTGTACACTTATTATATCATATACACACCTGTACACTTATTATATCATATACACACCTGTGTACTTATTATATCATATACACACCTGTGTACTTATTATATCATATACACACCTGTATACTTATTATATCATATACACACCTGTGTACTTATTATATCATATACACACCTGTGTACTTATTATATCATATACACACCTGTACACTTATTATATCATATACACACCTGTGTACTTATTATATCATATACACACCTGTATACTTATTATATCATATGCACACCTGTACACTTATTATATCATATACACACCTGTGTACTTATTATATCATATACACACCTGTGTACTTATTATATCATATGCACACCTGTGTACTTATTATATCATATACACACCTGTGTACTTATTATATCATATACACACCTGTGTACTTATTATATCATATACACACCTGTACACTTATTATATCATATACACACCTGTGTACTTATTATATCATATACACACCTGTACACTTATTATATCATATACACACCTGTGTACTTATTATATCATATACACACCTGTGTACTTATTATATCATATACACACCTGTACACTTATTATATCATATACACACCTGTGTACTTATTATATCATATACACACCTGTACACTTATTATATCATATACACACCTGTGTACTTATTATATCATATACACACCTGTGTACTTATTATATCATATACACACCTGTGTACTTATTATATCATATACACACCTGTGTACTTATTATATCATATACACACCTGTGTACTTTTTATATCATATACACACCTGTGTACTTATTATATCATATACACACCTGT
The DNA here is from genome assembly GCF_027579735.1 of Bombina bombina. Classification (NCBI taxonomy): domain Eukaryota; kingdom Metazoa; phylum Chordata; class Amphibia; order Anura; family Bombinatoridae; genus Bombina; species Bombina bombina. Next base: position 180,917,429 of record NC_069509.1, on the reverse strand, counting down.
GTACTTATTATATCATATACACACCTGTACACTTATTATATCATATACACACCTGTGTACTTATTATATCATATACACACCTGTGTACTTATTATATCATATACACACCTGTACACTTATTATATCATATACACACCTGTGTACTTATTATATCATATACACACCTGTGTACTTATTATATCATATACACACATCTGTGTACTTATTATATCATATACACACCTGTGTACTTATTATATCATATACACACATCTGTGTACTTATTATATCATATACACACCTGTGTACTTATTATATCATATACACACCTGTACACTTATTATATCATATACACACCTGTGTACTTATTATATCATATACACACCTGTGTACTTATTATATCATATACACACCTGTACACTTATTATATCATATACACACCTGTGTACTTATTATATCATATACACACCTGTGTACTTATTATATCATATACACACATCTGTGTACTTATTATATCAGATACACACCTGTGTACTTATTATATCATATACACACCTGTATACTTATTATATCATATACACACCTGTGTACTTATTATATCATATACACACAACAATTTTACAATATATTTTCATTATTTAATTTGCCTCCTTTCATGTAATTTAGCTCTGAATATTAAGCAATATCTGATTCTCAGAACTTGAAATGTACGCACTGACTTCTCAAGGCTAACCCTGCAACATACATGTCCCTAATTGGCTTTAACTGACAACAACTACAAAACACGGCACTTTATACTAACTCTATTACTGTGGTTAGCCTTATTGTCTGCAGACTAAAGCACCAGATTGGCTCCTCCAAATAAGGCAAATGGTAGGTGGAGTTTGTCTATTGGAAAACAAATGCGGCAAAGATGATACTTTGTTTTTAAAAAATGTAGACTTTGACAATATGTTACTTTAAAGTTACATAACAGACATGTCCCTTTAAGTATGGAGTATAACTGCCTAATGTATTTAAATGCAGGTTGTTTTCACTTAAAGGGACAGAGTATTTTCTCCCCTTTCATGTATTCCCAATTATCCATTTTATCTACTTCAGTGTATTACATTTTTTTTTACAAATGGCTCATTTACCTTTATTTTCTCATTTAAAATAGCTGTTTTTGCCTGTTGTATCCCATCTATACTGAAAATATCTGGTTACAAAAAAACCTGTGAAAACAAGAAGGTTTAAATAAAATTATGCTGCTAGTGGGGGGCTGGTAAGGTAATAAGGTATTCTCTCCTTACAAGATCAGCCTATTGTATTGGTTTGTGGTTTTAATGAACAGAAACAGCTATTTCATATAGACAAATAAACCTAAAGCATAATTTTATACTCTGCTACTAGTATAACAAAAATACATAGAGTAATCCAGCACAAGCTTCAATGGGTGCAAAGCTGCAACAGGGCACTACACCCAAACCCCATCAGATAGAATCCAACACACACAGGCAGCAGCAGCCCTGCAGTATTATTTACATCTTCAGCTTTATTGCAGCATCACAAACAATGAACAGCAGCAATTCAGACTACACACCCTTAGCATGACTAAGGGCATAGCTAAAACTTTGCTGTTCATTGTTTGTGATGCAGCAATAAATCTGAAGGTTTAAAGAATATTGGAGCTGCTGCTACTGGTAAAAAAATTCATTGGAAACACATCAAAAAAGAAAACAATTATACAGAAAACAATTATACAGTACACTTTCCCTTTAAGTGTCAGCTATGTATTAACCCATTGTATTGGATTGTAGGTTTAATTAGCAGAAGCAGCTATTTCATGTACAAAAGCAAATCCAAACAAACAATTTCTCATACATTTTAAACTTTGCACTGGTATAACAAGTAATTAGAAAAACATTAAGGGGAAAATAATTGCACAGTACATTTGTCCATTGTCCATTTAACAATTAAAACCACTTTCTTTTGGCTGAGCCATCTCTATAATTGGACCAGGTGGGACCACAGATCCAGGTGTGGCAGATAGGGAGGGTAGATTTCAGCTAATAGTGTTTGATTAAAAGACCTTAAGGGACATAAAACCCAAAATGTTTATTTCCTAATTCAGATAGAACATACAATTTTAAACAACTTTACAATTTACTTCTATAATATAATTTGCTTTGTTCTCTTGGTATCCTTTGTTGGAAAAAAATACATAGGTAGTCTTAAGAGCAGCAATGCATTACTGGGAGCTAGCTGCTGATTGGTGGCTGCACATACATGCCTCTTGTTATTAACTCACCTGGTGTGTTTAGCTTGTTCTCACAGTAGTGCATTGCTGCTCCTTCAACAAAGGCTACCAAGAGAATATAAAGCAAATATGATAATAGAACTACATTGGAAAGTTGTTTAAAATTGTATGTTCTATCTTAAAGGGCCACTGTAAGTAAATATTTTCTAGGCCTGTTACTAACTAACTACCCCAAATACGCTTTTTATCAATAGCATTTCATTAACATATCCCTACCGTATATCAGAAATCTTGTCTGCAAATTTAATTGTTTTCCAAACCCACTCCGTGGGTATCCTTTGCTCTGTACCAATCCGTTTACAATACCTAGGTTTCAAAATGGCGCTTTAAACACAAAGTTATTGATTTAAGTATTTTGAACATGCAGTGCTGAAAATAGTGGGCAGGATAACGTGACATCATCGGCGAATAAAAGATATAACTTTTAGAACGTTATGAAGCTTCAATTTGGAGAAAATATAGGTCAGTAGGTTTTAATTAATGTTTATTATTGTTTATCTTAAAAATTATAACAGAAAGTAATCCTTTAATCATGAAAGAAACAATTTAGGTTTCATTTCCCAGACTCCCTTTACTCTTATATGGGGTCCGTCAGCTGGATACCGTTATGTTCTTATGTGAAATGTAATGCTGTTGGTTTTATTTAGGTAGTAGGGGGGAAATATTTTTTGGTCATTATTTTATTTCTGGGCGCATTCAGCACAATGTCTTGAGCCAGCCCTGGCAAAGCGATTAAATCATAGCCTGTTTACCAAGTTGCTCGTTGGCATGGAATTCCCCTGTGACTTGTTTATGCGTAATTAGCATTTGGCACAGGATAAGAGACAGCAGGCAGTCTAGTAATCGCACCTATCAGGTTTCAGATTGTTATTTACCGCAGGAACGGCACCTGTGCCTATTCTACAGTCTGCTACATGGCACAAGGTTGCAGCTCGCGTTGTCACAGTTTCTATACCCTGATGTACATTGTAGTTTGCATGAAATGACATAAGCCTCAAAGTTTCACTTAATTAAAAAAAATGTAAAAATAAAAGATGTTAAAATAAATACATTTCTGCTTTCACAAGTCTATCTGTGGGTTTAACACATTTAATAAACAGCTCATACTTCTGCATGTAAACAGCAGCCCTCTGAATGTTAGTGGGAGATTTGCACATAGTAAAAATAATGTAGAGTAAGGGCCAGATTTATCAGAGTCCGGCAGACAGGGGCATACATCTTTGCCCCTGTCCACCCGTCATTGCGTCCCCGCATTAATCATTGCTAGTGTGCAATGCTACCCCCTTCTCACCACAGACAACTGTGCATAAGCAGGGGCTGTCAATCTCCCCAGCCAGTCTGGGGGGAACGAGATAAGCCACATAACAGGTGACGAAGTCTGATAACTCTCGGCTGCAAGTTTACTTATGCGAGCCTGCAGCCAGAACGTTTGAGAAATCTGGTCTTTATTCTCATGAGATATTGGGGTATGGAAGACTTCTTCTTTAAATCATACATTTTTAAACTAGAAAGTCTTTGACTTCTGCTTTTACTAATCTGGTGAGATGTGTTCACTATGTGTTGCTGACGAAAAACAAGTGTTTATAAATAAAGTGCGGTTGTATACAATGCGTGACAATATGGTATCCAAAAAAGTGTATGCAAAAATCAAAATAAAAGTGAACCAGCATACACCACCACTGATAATATGGAATGGTATATTAGGGAGGAACAGCACAAGTCCATGTGCATTAGTTTATTCAGTAGTAATCACAAAGATATCCCCAAAAAGAAGAAGAGAGAGCAAATCTCATGGTGTAACATCGTATATGTAGATGTCAAATGAATAAAGTCGCTTGAATACTCTCAACTTCCAGAGCTAAAATCCAGCTCTGATATATAGGAGCGATTCAAATAATCACCGGCAAGATGTTTGCAACATTTATTAAAATGGGATAAAATACATCAATAAAATACATAAAGGTCACTCAGGGTAACGCACATACAAGGAGGAACAGTTAGTTTATGGAGAAATCACATATAGTCCAAAATAACCCACTGTCCAAAATCTTCTTTAAGTGCTTTAAAACCTCACCCCTCTCCATCACCCACCTTCAAATTCTCCGACGTACGTTTCACTGCTTGTAGCACAGCTTTTTCAAGGAGTGCTGTAAAACGAGTATTTATTTTTCTCTTCAATAGTTCAGTTTAGTCATTTTTATAACTAAAATCTGAAAACTTTGAATTTTTATTATGTGCAGATTAAAATGTCTTTTGCATAATTTGATACCAGTGTTAATTTTGACTGCAAATTTCGATTCAGTCTTAGTTTTAGTCGTATTTTAGTCATCTGAATTGTTTTAGTTTTAGTCGACTAAATCTCCAGTAGATCTTAGTCTTCTAAAATCTAAGGGGTTTAGTTAAAGTGTAATGCATTATTTAAGCATGTCTCTATAATTTCAAAACTCATTATATACTCCAGGAGTAAACATAACGCCTGTTATTATTTATGGTATTAAGGTTTAAACATGCAATATAGACACAGATTTAGCCGTTGTAATATATAACGTCTTTATTAAACTTAATTTTAAATAAAACCAAATTTCATAATCAAACAGAAGTGCAACTTTAAGATATAAAAAAACAAACTGTAAACAATATTGGCTGTAACGCCATTGCACATATTACCCAATATAAAAACTTTAACAGTTGTCTGTTAATAATTAAAACAGCTATTAAGTAACTCAGCACAACAAAAAGTTTCAGCTAGCACAGGCACAGCATAACTTAACCCATACTCTAAGTTATTCTTATTTCTATAGGAAGAATCAATTGATTGTTCACAAATTTTTGGCAACTAAATTAAATCCTTAACGACCGACGACGTGCAGTGTACGTCCTCCAAAAACATACCCTTAACGACCGAGGATGTACCCTGCACATCGTCTGTCTGGGAAAGTGGTGGAAGCGATCCTGATTGCTTCCAGCCACTTTCCGGTTATTGCAGTGATGCCTCGATATCGAGGCATCCTGCAATAACCTTTTTTACCCCTCCGGTGCAGAGAGAGCCACTCTGTGGCCCTCTCTGCACCGGCCATCGATGACCGCAATCGTTGATGGGTGGGAGCCGAAGTGGGAGGCGGGTGGGCGGCCATCAATGGTTTCCTGTAGAGAGAGGGGGATGGGATCGGGGGCGTGGTTGCCGGGGGCAAGCACAGATGCATGCGGGTGCACGGGGGGTAGCGGGCGGGCGCGTGCACGGGGAGGGAGCGGGTTGGAACCGCTATACTACAGAAAATTATTGGAATAAAAGTGGGAGAGATGGGGGAAATAATCAAAATAAAACGGTTCTAAGGGATCTGGGAGGGGGTGGGGGGTTGGTCTTTGGGGGGAAGCTACACTACAGAAAAAATAAAAAATAAATATAAAGAAAATCTTTTTTGTTAACTGGGTACTGGCAGACAGCTGCCAGTACCAAAGATGGCGCCAAATAAGTTAGAGAGGGAGAGTTAGAGAGCTGTTTGGGGGGGAATCAGGGAGGTTGGGGGCTAAGGGGGGACCCTACACAGCAGCATATTCAAATATGTAAAAAAAAAGATAGCTTTTATTTTAGTACTGGCAGACTTTCTGCCAGTACTTAAGATGGCGGGGACAATTATGGGGTGGGGGAGGGATGAGAGTATTTTGGGGGGGATTAGGGGGTGGGATGTGTCAGGTGGGAGGCTGATCTCTACACTAAAGTTAAAATTAACTCTGCAAGCTCCCTACAAGCTTCCTAATTAACCCCTTCACTGCTAGCCATAATACACATGTGATGCGCAGCGGCATTTAGATGCCTTCTAATTACCAAAAAGTAACGCCAAAGCCATATATGTCTGCTATTTCTGAACAAAAGGGATCCCAGAGAAGCATTTACAACCATTTATGCCATAATTGCACAAGTTGTTTGTAAATCATTTCAGTGAGAAACCTAAAGTTTGTGAAAAGTTTGTGAAAAAGTAAACAATTGTTTTTATTTGATCGCATTTGGCTTTGAAATGGTGGCATGAAATATACCAAAATGGGCCTAGATCAATACTTTGGGTTGTCTACTACACTAAATTACAGCTAAAATTAACCCTACAAGCTCCTTACAAGCTCCCTAATTAACCCCTTCACTGCTAGCCTTAATACACGTGTGATGCGCAGCGGCATTTAACGGCCTTCTAATTACCAAAAAGCAACGCCAAAGCCATATATGTCTGCTATTTCTGAACAAAGGGGATCCCAGAGAAGCATTTACAACCATGTGTGCCATAATTGCACAAGCTGTTTGTAAATCATTTCAATGAGAAACCTAAAATTGTGAAAAATGTAACGTTTTATTTTTATTTGATAGCATTTGGCGGTGAAATGGTGGCATGAAATATACCAAAATTTCATGCTCTATCTGAATCACGAAAGAAAATTTTTGGGTTCAATGTCCCTTTAACACTGCTCTGGAACTTCCAAACTCTTTATATACTCCTGGAGTAAAGGTTTATTAACCTGTTTTTATTTATTGTATTAAGGTTTGAACAAGCAATACAGATTTAACAGATTTAACTGTTGTGGTATATAACATGTACTTATTTATCTTAAAATTGAATAAAAAAAAGTATTGCAAATAAACAAGAAGATAGCCTTGCTTTTTTTATTTTTACAAAAGAGCAAAAATAAAAGAGAACACCTTCCATAAAGTGTTTATTTTGACAGCAAATTTTGATTTAGTTTTAGTCGTATTTTAGTCATCAGAATTTCTTTAGTTTTATGCTCATTTTAGTAAAATTTTAGTCGACGAAATTAACACTGTTTGATACATATTTAATAAGATAAAACAGGTTAATAAAAAGTGTTGAAGGTTGTCATTATGTTAATAATGTTTACTAAAGTAACACAGGGTGAATTACAGCTTTTAATGGTGTAAATATGTCATTAAAGGGACATTAAACACTAAATAAATGGTAGATAGAATGATGCATTCAAAGAAAAGATTAGTCTGAGAATAACCTGTAGATGTATTTTTTAAACGTTTCATTAGTTGTTTAAATATTGACAAAATAAGTGTAAAGTTTTAGTGTCTATAAAACACTGGGAGCTGCCATGTTGTAACTTAGGTTACTTTCTCTGCTGTGGCCAATTAGAGACAGTTATAAATAGTTCACTAGAGTGTGCAGCCAATGGCTGTGTGGAATATAACAGTGTTCTTCACTTCCAAATCTAACAGGAACTGAAAAGCTCAAAATTTCAGAATGGAATTATATGAAAAGGGGACAAAATAAATAATAAAAGTATATTGCAGACCTTTTTTATATATATATATATATATATATATATATATATATATATATATATATATATATATATATATATATATATATGTGTGATTTATCATTTTATATTACCATCTCAGTGTTCAATTTCCCTTTAAGTAAAATCACTAAAAATAAATATCTTGCATTAAATAAAAAAGATATGACTCAAAATCCTGGCTAAATCAAAAGGGAAACTTTATTACACGTTAAACTGCAGTTAACCATATATTGACCAGCAAGAAGTCTGTTACCATACTAAAAGGGACAGGCAGCATTTCACTGGTAGGTGTGCCACCTTTTTTGAAAAAAATAAAAATACTATTAGCACAGGGGGAGTACAAACGTTTATGATTAAGAGTATACAATTTTAAACAACCTTAAATTTTACTTCTATTATCAAATGTCGTGGCTGTACACTTATGCCTCTTGTCATTGACTTGATGTGTTTAGCTAGCTCCCAGTAGTGCATTGGATAAGGATACCAATAAAATGAAGTAAATTTGATATTAAAGTCAAAATTAAAGTTTCACGATTCAAATAGAGCATATGATGGATAAAAAAAAACTTTTCAAATTTGCTTCTATTGTCAAATGTATTTCTTTCTGATTATATCATTTGTTTAAACTAGGGATGTGTATTTGTTTAATTACAAATGCAAATTTGTACCGAAAAACGTATATTAATTTAATTTTCACAAAACAAATATCCGAACAAAAGCACCAACTAAATTGAAAGAAAACAAAGAAATATGGATGAAATTTGTCTAAATTAACGTTAGGGATTAATAATACCTCTAGCGAGCTGGAGGGACGCACTAATCCCGTCCCTATTTCTTAGAGCACTGGGCCGCTAATAGGATGCTTAGCGCAGCAGATCTTGCAGTAAAGAATAAGGTAATTTAACACAGGCCCTGGGATCTGGCGCACTAACTCTCCAACCCTCAAATATTTAGTATTTGTTTAGATTGAAACAAAATGAATATTAATTAGTACAGCAGACGAATATTCGGAAAATTAATTTCCCTGAATATTCGTTCCAAAAGATTCGGACGAACCGATTGTTCTAATGCTGCACATGTCTAGCTGAAACTTTTCACAAGAGCAAACAGAGGTAGGCTAGGAGTGTGCACGTGAAATATTTTTGAAATCGCACTCTCTATCTGAATCATAAAATTTTAAATTTACTTTGATTTTCAAACTTGCTTCTTTGTTTGTTCTTTGTTGAAAGAGTAAAATTGCACTACTGGGAGCTAGCTGAAGACATTGTGTGAGCCAATAACAAGAGGCATATATGAGGAGCCACCAATCAGTAGCTGGCTCCCAGTATTGCATTACTGCTCCTGAGCCTACCTAGGTATGCTTTTCAACAAAGGATACCAGAAGAAAAAAACAGACAATATAATAGAAGTAAATTGGAAAGTTGTTTAAAATTGTATGCTCTCTCTGAATTGAGAAAGAAAAAAAATGTGGGTTTCATGTCCCTTTAACACATAGATACAATTTTGCTTAGGAGTTACAAGCATTGCATATCTCAAGAAAGTAAAGGTCTTAAATTGGAGGCTTCCTATAACTGCTGCTCCTGTTTTGGTTCAGCAGCTACATTGTGCCTGGGAGCTGCCATACTTGCTCCTCTGGGGCGGTCTCTACCTATGTGTTTTATCTCTATAAATATGGAGGGGCTGATTACAATATAGTAGTTATTTTATGCAATCTGATCAGGGTTAGGTACAAATACTTAAAAAATCTTTAAGAATGTTTGAGTATTTCTGTTGTTGCAAGTTTTTTCCCATGAGATATTGGTTTTATTGAATCTGTTCCTAGAAAACAAAAAGACATTTTAATTAAAAACATATGGATCTTTAGCATAGTCTGTTTTGCAGAAACCATTTAAGAGTTTGCACCTTTGTTTTTGCGATTGTGCTGTCTATACTGACACAACTGACTATCACCTAGATTACGAGTAAACAGGGTGCAAAACTAATGGCACAAAAGTTGCGTTATTTCACTCTCCATATCGCTGCCATTATGAGTTACTGAAAAGCCTCCTTGTGCGTGCGTTATGGTGCATTAAGCTCCATACCGCACAAAATCCAAGGGCTGGTTTGATGTGCTCGTGTACGCTTTCCCCCATAGACATCAATGGGGAGAGAGTGTTAGAAAAATAACTAACACCTGAAGTGCGGAATGAAAAATCTCCGTAACGTAACCCCATTGATGTCTATGGGGAAAAAAAGTTACGTTTAAACATAACACCCTAACATAAACCCCAAGTCTAAATACCCCTAATCCGCCGCCCCCCCCCCCCCCCCGACATCGCTGACACTAATAAAAGTTATTAACCCCTATTCCGCCACTCCCTGACATCTCCAACACTATAATAAAGCTATTAACCCCTAATCCGCTGCTCCCAGACATCGCCAACACTATAATAAAACTATTAACCCCTAAACCTCCGGCCTCCCACATCACCACTACTAAATAAACCTATGAACCCACCCCTAAACCTCCGGCCCCCACATAGCCACTATTAAATAAACCTATTAACCCCTAAACCGCCAGCCCTCCCCCCCCCCACATCGCAAAACACTAAATTAAACTATTAATCCCTAAATCTAACACCCCCCCTAACTTTAAATTAAAATTACAATATAACAATCTTAAAATAAATAAAAACTTACCTGTGAAAAAAAAATAAACCTTACATTTAACTATAAATTAACCTAACATTACTATTCTAATAAAATAAAAAATACTACCAATTTAAAATCTAAATTACAAATTTAAAAAACCTAACACTACGAGAAAAAATAAAAAATATAAAATTACAAAAAATAATAAACACTAAATTACGAAGAAAACCCCCCTCCACTAAGCTTCCAAAAAATAATAAACACAATTATCAAAAATAAAAACAATTACACCTAATCTAATAGCCCTATAAAAATAAAAAGCCCCCCAAATAAAAACACCCCCTAACCTACAATAAACTACCAATAGCCCTTAAAAGGGCCTTTTGTAGAGCATTGCCCTAAATTAAACAGCTCTTTTACCTGTAAAAAAATACAAAGTCCCCCAACAGTAAAACCCACCACCCAACCAACCCCCCAAAATAAAAAACCTAACTATAAAAAAAAACTAAGCTATCCATTGCCCCTAAAGGGGCATTTGTATGGGCATTCAGCTCTTTTGCACTGCCCTTAAAAGGGCATTCAGCTCTTTTACAAAAGCCCAATGCCCTAATCTAAAAAAAAAATCCACCCAAAAAAAAAAACCCTAACACTAACCCCATAATATCTACTCACGGTTTCTGAAGTCCAGACATCGATCTCCATCCCGGCTTCTAGAAGTCTTCATCAAGGCGGCAACCCCTTCATCCATCTCGGGGACGCCTTCTATCTTCATACATGCTGTGCGGAGTGGAGCCATCCTGGAAGCCGATCCCATCCTGTTCAGAACGCTCTTCATACGGTCACCGCTATACACTGAAGTTAAATGCAAGTTAGTTGTTTCAAAATGGCGCACCTTGCATTCCTATTGGCTGATTTGATTCTTCAAATTCAAATCAGCCAATAGGATGAAAACTTCTGAAATTCTATTGGCTGATTTAAACAGGCTTTTGTAAAAGAGATGAATGCCCTTTTAAGGGCAGTGAAAAAGAGCTGAATGCCCTTTTAAGGGCAATGCCCATACAAATGCCCCTTTAGGGGCAATGGGTAGCTTAGGTTTTTTTTAGAATTAGGTTTTTATTTTGGGGGGTTAGTTGGGTGGTGGGTTTTACTGTTGGGGGGTCTTTGTATTTTTTACAGGTAAAAGAGCTGTTTAACTTAGGGCAATGTCCTACAAAAGGACCTTTTAAGGGCTATTGGTAGTTTATTGTAGGCTAGGGGGTGTTTTTATTTGGGGGGCTTTTTATTTTTTATAGGGCTATTAGATAAGGTGTAATTGTTTTTATTTTTGATAATTTTGTTTCTTATTTTTTGTAAGCTAAGTGTTCTTTATTTTTCATAATTTAGTGTTTATTATTTTTTGTAATTTTAGATTTTCTATTTTTTTCGTAGTGTTAGGTTTTTTAAAATTTGTAATTTAGATTTTTTTAATTGGTAGTATTTTTTATTTTATTAGAATAGTAACGTTAGGTTAATTTATAGTTAATGTTAAATTTATTTTCATTTCACAGGTAAGTTTTTATTTATTTTAAGATAGTTATATTGTAATTTTAATTTAAAGTTAGGGGAGTGTTAGGTTTAGAGGTTAATAGTTTAATTTATTGTTTTGCGATGTGGGGAGGCTGGCGGTTTAGGGGTTAATAGGTTTATTTAGTAGCGGCGATGTGGGGGGCCGGAGGTTTAGGGGTTAATAGGTTTATTTAGAGTCAGCGATGTGGGAGGCCGGAGATTTAGGGGTTAATAAGTTTATTTAGTGGCGGCGATGTGGGAGGCCAGAGGTTTAGGGGTTAATAACTTTATTATAGTGTTGGCGATGTCGGGGAGCGGCGGATTAGGGGTTAATAGCTTTATTATAGAGTTGGCGATGTAAGTGGGTGGCAGATTAGGGGTTAATAGGTTTAATATAGTGTTTGCGATGCAGGAGGGCGGAGGTTTAGGGGTTAATAAGTAGTTTATGGATGTTAGTGTAGTTATGAGTTTTGTGAAACATTTTTTTTTGCAAAATCCATAACTACTGCTCTCAAATGGCGGTATGTATCGTGTCGGTATAGAGCATAACGCAAGCTTTTTAGCCTGAACGCACAACCTGTAATACCGGCGTCATTTTTTGCAATGGATGTTGCGTTACAGGCTAAAATGCTTGCATTACAGCTATACCTCCGCGACTCATAATATGCGTTCCTGGCCATTATGCTGGAATGGCCATTTTTTCAGCATTAAGAGCCGTACCGCAACACTTGTAATCTAGCCGAATGTCCTCTAGTAAACATATGAATATGAGCACTTTCAGCTAAATATTACTGTCACCCTGAATCACTAGAGAGCACCATTTAAAGGGACACTGAACCCAATTTTTTTCTTTCGTGATTCAGATAGAGCATGAAATTTTAAGCAACTTTCTAATTTACTCCTATTATTACATTTTCTTCATTCTCTTGGTATCTTTATTTGAAATGCAAGAATGTAAGTTTAGATGCTGGCCCATTTTTGGTGGACAACCTGGGTTGTCCTTGCTGATTGGTGGATAAAATAATCCACCAATAAAAAAGTGCTGTCCAGAGTCTGAACCAAAAAAAGCTTAGTTGCCTTCTTTGTCAAATAAAGATAGCAAGAGAACAAAGAAAATGTGATAATAGGAGTAAATTAGAAAGTTGCTTAAAATTGCATGCTCTATCTAAATCATGAGATAAAAAATGTGGGTTCAGTGTCCCTTTAACTAAACCTTGAGTCACTTTGTGCTCTTCGTTGTCTTTGCTATAATCTCACTTTCTTTTCTTATGGTGAAGGGACTTTCCAAACTATTTCTGTAAACTGACCTCATAATCTCAACAAAATAATAGGTTTTTTCCTGCCTTGTTTTGATTTCTAATTAATACCTAAAGATATTGCAGCATCAAGGAATTACATGCACTGGATAAAAACATTTATTTTTGTGACACATACACATAACTCATCACAACTCAAGTGACCCCTTCAATTAAACGAGGAAATTCTCATGCCTCACTAATTTGCATGACAATAATCACTATAAGGGCCAGATTTCGAGTGGTGCAAACTATTACGCACAAGCAAAATGGGTTTATTGCTTGTGTTTGCGTCAGGTGTTACGTATTACAAGTTAAAAGAAAATGTGAACACGTGAGTGCAGTTGCAATTTACGCTAGAACGATTACCGCGTCCTCAGAGCTCTGGTTAACTGTTTCGCTAAACAAAAAAGCTTCACAAAACACATCAAAAATACATTACAAAGTACATATGTATGCTAATGAGGGTCTCCATATGCTGATCTATGCTTCTCTATGCTAAAGAGAGGCCTGATATGCTAATTTATGATTCTGTATGCTAATGAGGGGCTCCATATACTGATCTATGGTTCTGTATGCTAATGAGGGGCCCAATATGCTAATTTATGATTCTGTATGCTAATGAGGGGCTCCATATACTGATCTATGGTTCTGTATGCTAATGAGGGGCCCAATATGCTAATTTATGATTCTGTATGCTAATGAGGGGCTCCATATACTGATCTATGGTTCTGTATGCTAATGAGGGGCCCAATATGCTAATTTATGATTCTGTATGCTAATGAGGGGCTCCATATACTGATCTATGGTTCTGTATGCTAATGAGGGGCCCAATATGCTAATTTATGATTCTGTATGCTAATAAGTGGCTCCATATACTGATCTATGGTTCTGTATGCTAATGAGGGGCCCAATATGCTAATTTATGATTCTGTATGCTAATGAGGGGCTCCATATACTGATCTATGGTTCTGTATGCTAATGAGGGGCCCAATATGCTAATTTATGATTCTGTATGCTAATGAGGGGCTCCATATACTGATCTATGGTTCTGTATGCTAATGAGGGGCCCAATATGCTAATTTATGATTCTGTATGCTAATAAGTGGCTCCATATGCTAATCATAATTTCTGTATCTGCTTTCTGCTGCTGCTTCTGAGCACACACCATATACTGGGATTTGGGTACCAACCAGGCCAGTAACAATGACACAAATATCACTGGGAACTTGTTCAACTCATTTTCCCTCTAGAGACCACTAGTTCCTGAAATATTGTTTTTTTCACTGTTGTTTTTCTTCCTGTTTTGAGGAGAATTATAATAACTGCTGTCAAGGTTTATGTAGTGGAACAGAAGAATGTTACAATGCTTATGATACACAGACATCAAACCAAAGAAAGTTACAGTTTCTCTATCAGCCGACATCAGAGAGATACAGATGTAAAGTCAAATAAAGCATGGCATCTTAAACAACTTTCTTCTTCTGTTTAATGTGCTTTGTTCTTTTGATATCCTTTGTTGAAAAGCATGCCTAGGTAACCTCAGGAGCAGCAATGCAGTACTGGGAGCTAGCTGCTTATTGACGGCTGTGCAAATATGCCTCTTGTTATTGTCTCAAACAATGTGTTCAGCTAGCTCCCAGTAGGGCATTGCTACTCCTTCAACAAAGGATACAAAGAGAATGAAGCAATTCTGATAATATAAATAAACTGGAAAGGTGTTTAAAATTGAATGTTCTATATCTGAATTATGAAAAAATATATTTGGGTTTGATATCCACTTTAAATAATATAAAGTAAAGAAAATAAAGGGTCATAGTTCAAATACTGCATGCAATTTAAAAAAATTGTTTACTTTTTAAAAAACTTTTTTTTTAAATCATCATTTGCTGAAACAACTGGCACTCTGTTCCATGAGAGCATACTGAGGTAGGATATAGAGCGGGCACGTGCCTTGAGAACTATATGACAGCTGTGTTTGCAACACTATATTTCCATGAAACTTCCATTTTTATTTCTGTGTTTCATTAAAAGACAATACATTTTCAGACAACAGTATCCTATAAGAATCTCGCTTACAGCACAATGCTGCATCTACATTGATATCGATTTATCAAGCCCTTCTTCTCCCTAGGGGGCCCATTTATCAAACTCTGTATGGAGCTTTAAGGGCCGTGTTTCTGGCGAGCCTTCAGACTCGCTAGAAACACCAGTTATAAAGCAGGGGTCTAAAGACCGCTGCTCCGTAACCCTGTCCGCCTGTTCTGAGGAGACAGACATTGCGGGAAATCAACCCGATCAAATACAATCAGGTTGATTGAGAACCCCTGCTAGTGGCTGATTGGCCGCAAATCTGCAGGGGGCGGCATTGCACCAGCAGTTCACAAGAGCTGCTGGTGCAATGCTGAATGCGTAGCGTGTATTGCTCTCCGCATTCACCGAGGTCTGTCGGACAGACATTTGTTAAAAAGGCCCCTATGACTGCAGGTTCTCACAAGAGAACCTGCAGTCTTTATCAAGCAGCGGTCATCAGACACAAGAGAACCTACAGTCTTTATCAAGCAGCGGTCATCAGACACAAGAGAACCTGCAGTCTTTATCAAGCAGCGGTCATCAGACACAAGAGAACCTGCAGTCAGTATTTATCAAGCAGCGGCCATCAGACACAAGAGAACCTGCAGTCAGTATTTAACAAGCAGCTGTCATCAGACACAAGAGAACCTACAGTCTTTATCAAGCAGCGGTCATCAGACACAAGAGAACCTACAGTCTTTATCAAGCAGCGGTCATCAGACACAAGAGAACCTACAGTCTTTATCAAGCAGCGGTCATCAGACACAAGAGAACCTACAGTCTTTATCAAGCAGCGGTCACCAGACACAAGAGAACCTGCAGTCTTTATCAAGCAGCGGTCATCAGACACAAGAGAACCTACAGTCTTTATCAAGCAGCGGTCATCAGACACAAGAGAACCTGCAGTCTTTATCAAGCAGCGGTCATCAGACACAAGAGAACCTACAGTCTTTATCAAGCAGCGCTCATCAGACACAAGAGAACCTGCAGTCTTTATCAAGCAGCGGTCATCAGACACAAGAGAACCTACAGTCTTTATCAAGCAGCGGTCATCAGACACAAGAGAACCTACAGTCTTTATCAAGCAGCGGTCATCAGACACAAGAGAACCTACAGTCTTTATCAAGCAGCAGTCATCAGACACAAGAGAACCTGCAGTCTTTATCAAGCAGCGGTCATCAGACACAAGAGAACCTGCAGTCAGTATTTAACAAGCAGCTGTCATCAGACACAAGAGAACCTACAGTCTTTATCAAGCAGCGGTCATCAGACACAAGAGAACCTGCAGTCAGTATTTAACAAGCAGCTGTCATCAGACACAAGAGAACCTACAGTCTTTATCAAGCAGCGGTCATCAGACACAAGAGAACCTGCAGTCTTTATCAAGCAGCGGTCATCAGACACAAGAGAACCTACAGTCTTTATCAAGCAGCGGTCATCAGACACAAGAGAACCTACAGTCTTTATCAAGCAGCGGTCATCAGACACAAGAGAACCTACAGTCTTTATCAAGCAGCGGTCATCAGACACAAGAGAACCTACAGTCTTTATCAAGCAGCGGTCATCAGACACAAGAGAACCTGCAGTCAGTATTTATCAAGCAGCGGTCATCAGACACAAGAGAACCTGCAGTCAGTATTTATCAAGCAGCGGTCATCAGACACAAGAGAACCTGCAGTCAGTATTTATCAAGCAGCTGTCATCAGACACAAGAGAACCTGCAGTCAGTCTTTATCAAGCAGCTGTCATCAGACACAAGAGAACCTACAGTCTTTATCAAGCAGCGGTCATCAGACACAAGAGAATCTGCAGTCTTTATCAAGCAGCGGTCATCAGACACAAGAGAACCTACAGTCTTTATCAAGCAGCGGTCATCAGACACAAGAGAACCTGCAGTCAGTATTTATCAAGCAGCGGTCATCAGACACAAGAGAACCTGCAGTCAGTATTTATCAAGCAGCTGTCATCAGACACAAGAGAACCTGCAGTCAGTATTTATCAAGCAGCGGCCATCAGACACAAGAGAACCTGCAGTCATTATTTAACAAGCAGCTGTCATCAGACACAAGAGAACCTACAGTCTTTATCAAGCAGCGGTCATCAGACACAAGAGAACCTGCAGTCTTTATCAAGCAGCGGTCATCAGACACAAGAGAACCTACAGTCTTTATCAAGCAGCGGTCATCAGACACAAGAGAACCTACAGTCTTTATCAAGCAGCGGTCATCAGACACAAGAGAACCTGCAGTCAGTATTTATCAAGCAGCGGTCATCAGACACAAGAGAACCTGCAGTCAGTATTTATCAAGCAGTGGTCATCAGACACAAGAGAACCTGCAGTCAGTATTTATCAAGCAGCGGTCATCAGACACAAGAGAACCTGCAGTCAGTATTTATCAAGCAGCGGTCATCAGACACAAGAGAACCTGCAGTCTGTATTTATCAAGCAGCGGTCATCAGACACAAGAGAACCTGCAGTCAGTATTTATCAAGCAGCGGTCATCAGACACAAGAGAACCTGCAGTCTGTATTTATCAAGCAGCGGTCATCAGACACGAGAGAACCCTCGGTCAGTATTTATCAAGCAGCGGTCATCAGACACAAGAGAACCTGCAGTCAGTATTTATCAGGCAGCGGTCATCAGACACAAGAGAACCTGCAGTCAGTATTTAACAAGCAGCGGTCATCAGACACAAGAGAACCTGCAGTCAGTATTTATCAAGCAGCGGTCATCAGACACAAGAGAACCTGCAGTCAGGATTTATCAAGCAGCGGTCATCAGACACAAGAGAACCTGCAGTCAGTATTTATCAAGCAGCGGTCATCAGACACGAGAGAACCCTCAGTCAGTATTTATCAAGCAGCGGTCATCAGACACAAGAGAACCTGCAGTCAGTATTTATCAGGCAGCGGTCATCAGACACAAGAGAACCTGCAGTCAGTATTTATCAGGCAGTGGTCATCAGACACAAGAGAACCTGCAGTCAGTATTTATCAAGCAGCGGTCATCAGACACAAGAGAACCCTCAGTCAGTATTTATCAGGCAGTGGTCATCAGACACAAGAGAACCTGCAGTCAGTATTTATCAAGCAGTGGTCATCAGACACAAGAGAACCTGCAGTCAGTATTTATCAAGCAGTAGTCATCAGACACAAGAGAACCTGCAGTTAGTACTTATCAAGCAGCGGTCATCAGACACAAGAGAACCTGCAGTCAGTATTTATCAAGCAGCGGTCATCAGACACAAGAGAACCTGCAGTCAGTATTTATCAAGCAGTGGTCATCAGACACAAGAGAACCTGCAGTCAGTATTTATCAAGCAGCGGTCATCAGACACAAGAGAACCTGCAGTCAGTATTTATCAAGCAGCGGTCATCAGACACAAGAGAACCTGCAGTCTGTATTTATCAAGCAGCGGTCATCAGACACAAGAGAACCTGCAGTCAGTATTTATCAAGCAGCGGTCATCAGACACAAGAGAACCTGCAGTCTGTATTTATCAAGCAGCGGTCATCAGACACGAGAGAACCCTCAGTCAGTATTTATCAAGCAGCGGTCATCAGACACAAGAGAACCTGCAGTCAGTATTTATCAGGCAGCGGTCATCAGACACAAGAGAACCTGCAGTCAGTATTTAACAAGCAGCGGTCATCAGACACAAGAGAACCTGCAGTCAGTATTTATCAAGCAGCGGTCATCAGACACAAGAGAACCTGCAGTCAGTATTTAACAAGCAGCTGTCATCAGACACAAGAGAACCTACAGTCTTTATCAAGCAGCGGTCATCAGACACAAGAGAACCTGCAGTCAGTATTTAACAAGCAGCTGTCATCAGACACAAGAGAACCTACAGTCTTTATCAAGCAGCGGTCATCAGACACAAGAGAACCTGCAGTCTTTATCAAGCAGCGGTCATCAGACACAAGAGAACCTACAGTCTTTATCAAGCAGCGGTCATCAGACACAAGAGAACCTACAGTCTTTATCAAGCAGCGGTCATCAGACACAAGAGAACCTACAGTCTTTATCAAGCAGCGGTCATCAGACACAAGAGAACCTACAGTCTTTATCAAGCAGCGGTCATCAGACACAAGAGAACCTGCAGTCAGTATTTATCAAGCAGCGGTCATCAGACACAAGAGAACCTGCAGTCAGTATTTATCAAGCAGCGGTCATCAGACACAAGAGAACCTGCAGTCAGTATTTATCAAGCAGCTGTCATCAGACACAAGAGAACCTGCAGTCAGTCTTTATCAAGCAGCTGTCATCAGACACAAGAGAACCTACAGTCTTTATCAAGCAGCGGTCATCAGACACAAGAGAATCTGCAGTCTTTATCAAGCAGCGGTCATCAGACACAAGAGAACCTACAGTCTTTATCAAGCAGCGGTCATCAGACACAAGAGAACCTGCAGTCAGTATTTATCAAGCAGCGGTCATCAGACACAAGAGAACCTGCAGTCAGTATTTATCAAGCAGCTGTCATCAGACACAAGAGAACCTGCAGTCAGTATTTATCAAGCAGCGGCCATCAGACACAAGAGAACCTGCAGTCATTATTTAACAAGCAGCTGTCATCAGACACAAGAGAACCTACAGTCTTTATCAAGCAGCGGTCATCAGACACAAGAGAACCTGCAGTCTTTATCAAGCAGCGGTCATCAGACACAAGAGAACCTACAGTCTTTATCAAGCAGCGGTCATCAGACACAAGAGAACCTACAGTCTTTATCAAGCAGCGGTCATCAGACACAAGAGAACCTGCAGTCAGTATTTATCAAGCAGCGGTCATCAGACACAAGAGAACCTGCAGTCAGTATTTATCAGGCAGCGGTCATCAGACACAAGAGAACCTGCAGTCAGTATTTAACAAGCAGCGGTCATCAGACACAAGAGAACCTGCAGTCAGTATTTATCAAGCAGCGGTCATCAGACACAAGAGAACCTGCAGTCAGGATTTATCAAGCAGCGGTCATCAGACACAAGAGAACCTGCAGTCAGTATTTATCAAGCAGCGGTCATCAGACACGAGAGAACCCTCAGTCAGTATTTATCAAGCAGCGGTCATCAGACACAAGAGAACCTGCAGTCAGTATTTATCAGGCAGCGGTCATCAGACACAAGAGAACCTGCAGTCAGTATTTATCAGGCAGTGGTCATCAGACACAAGAGAACCTGCAGTCAGTATTTATCAAGCAGCGGTCATCAGACACAAGAGAACCCTCAGTCAGTATTTATCAGGCAGTGGTCATCAGACACAAGAGAACCTGCAGTCAGTATTTATCAAGCAGTGGTCATCAGACACAAGAGAACCTGCAGTCAGTATTTATCAAGCAGTAGTCATCAGACACAAGAGAACCTGCAGTTAGTACTTATCAAGCAGCGGTCATCAGACACAAGAGAACCTGCAGTCAGTATTTATCAAGCAGCGCTCATCAGACACAAGAGAACCTGCAGTCAGTATTTATCAAGCAGCGGTCATCAGACACGAGAGAACCTGCAGTCAGTATTTATCAAGCAGCTGTCATCAGACACAAGAGAACCTGCAGTCAGTATTTATCAAGCAGCGGTCATCAGACACAAGAGAACCTGCAGTCAGTATTTATCAAGCAGCGGTCATCAGACACAAGAGAACCTGCAGTCAGTATTTATAAAGCAGCGGTCATCAGACACAAGAGAACCTGCAGTCAGTATTTATCAAGCAGTGGTTATCAGACACAAGAGAACCTGCAGTCAGTATTTATCAAGCAGCGGTCATCAGACACAAGAGAACCTGCAGTCAGTATTTATCAAGCAGCGGTCATCAGACACAAGAGAACCTGCAGTCAGTATTTATCAAGCAGCGCTCATCAGACACAAGAGAACCTGCAGTCAGTATTTATCAGGCAGTGGTCATCAGACACAAGAGAACCTGCAGTCAGTATTTATCAAGCAGTGGTCATCAGACACAAGAGAACCAGCAGTCAGTATTTATCAAGCAGCTGTCATCAGACACAAGAGAACCTGCAGTCAGTATTTATCATACAGCGATCATCAGACACAAGGGAACCTGCAGTCAGTATTTATCAAGCAGCTGTCATCAGACACAAGAGAACCTGCAGTCAGTATTTATCAGGCAGTGGTCATCAGACACGAGAACCTGCTGTCAGTATTTATCAGGCAGTGGTCATCAGACACAAGAGAACCTGCAGTCAGTATTTATCAAGCAGCGGTCATCAGACACAAGAGAACCTGCAGTCAGTATTTATCAAGCAGCGGTCATCAGACACAAGAGAACCTGCAGTCAGTATTTATCAAGCAGCGGTCATCAGACACAAGAGAACCTGCAGTCAGTATTTATCAAGCAGTGGTCATCAGACACAAGAGAACCTGCAGTCAGTATTTATCAAGCAGCGGTCATCAGACACAAGAGAACCTGCAGTCAGTATTTATCAAGCAGCGGTTATCAGACACAAGAGAACCTGCAGTCAGTATTTATCAAGCAGCGGTCATCAGACACAAGAGAACCTGCAGTCAGTATTTATCAAGCAGCAGTCATCAGACACAAGAGAACCTGCAGTCAGTATTTATCAAGCAGCGCTCATCAGACACAAGAGAACCTGCAGTCAGTATTTATCAAGCAGTGGTCATCAGACACAAGAGAACCTGCAGTCAGTTTTTATCAAGCAGCTGTCATCAGACACAAGAGAACCTGCAGTCAGTATTTATCATACAGCGATCATCAGACACAAGGGAACCTGCAGTCAGTATTTATCAAGCAGCTGTCATCAGACACAAGAGAACCTGCAGTCAGTATTTATCAGGCAGTGGTCATCAGACACGAGAACCTGCTGTCAGTATTTATCAGGCAGTGGTCATCAGACACAAGAGAACCTGCAGTCAGTATTTATCAAGCAGCGGTCATCAGACACAAGAGAACCTGCAGTCAGTATTTATCAAGCAGCGGTCATCAGACACAAGAGAACCTGCAGTCAGTATTTATCAAGCAGCGGTCATCAGACACAAGTGAACCTGCAGTCAGTATTTATCAAGCAGTGGTCATCAGACACAGGAGAACCTGCAGTCAGTATTTATCAAGCAGTGGTCATCAGACACAAGAGAACCTGCAGTCAGTATTTATCAAGCAGCGGTCATCAGACACAAGAGAACCTGCAGTCAGTATTTATCAAGCAGCGGTCATCAGACACAAGAGAACCTGCAGTCAGTATTTATCAAGCAGCAGTCATCAGACACAAGAGAACCTGCAGTCAGTATTTATCAAGCAGCGGTCATGAGACACAAGAGAACCTGCAGTCAGTATTTATCAGGTAGCGGTCATCAGACACAAGAGAACCTGCAGTCAGTATTTATCAGGCAGCGGTCATCAGACACAAGAGAACCTGCAGTCAGTATTTATCAAGCAGCGGTCATCAGACACAAGAGAACCTGCAGTCAGGATTTATCAAGCAGCGGTCATCAGACACACGAGATCCTGCAGTCAGTATTTATCAAGCAGCGGTCATCAGACACAAGAGAACCTGCAGTCAGTATTTATCAAGCAGCAGTCATCAGACACAAGAGAACCTGCAGTCAGTATTTATCAAGCAGCGGTCATGAGACACAAGAGAACCTGCAGTCAGTATTTATCAGGTAGCGGTCATCAGACACAAGAGAACCTGCAGTCAGTATTTATCAGGCAGCGGTCATCAGACACAAGAGAACCTGCAGTCAGTATTTATCAAGCAGCGGTCATCAGACACAAGAGAACCTGCAGTCAGGATTTATCAAGCAGCGGTCATCAGACACACGAGATCCTGCAGTCAGTATTTATCAAGCAGCGGTCATCAGACACAAGAGAACCTGCAGTCAGTATTTATCAAGCAGCGGTCATCAGACACAAGAGAACCTGCAGTCAGTATTTATCAAGCAGCGGTCATCAGACACAAGAGAACCTGCAGTCAGTATTTATCAGGCAGAGGTCATCAGACACAAGAGAACCTGCAGTCAGTATTTATCAGGCAGAGGTCATCAGACACAAGAGAACCTGCAGTCAGTATTTATCAAGCAGCGGTCATCAGACACAAGAGAACCTGCAGTCAGTATTTATCAAGCAGCGGTCATCAGACACAAGAGAACCTGCAGTCAGTATTTATCAAGCAGCGGTCATCAGACACAAGAGAACCTGCAGTCAGTATTTATCAAGCAGCAGTCATCAGACACAAGAGAACCTGCAGTCAGTATTTATCAAGCAGCGCTCATCAGACACAAGAGAACCTGCAGTCAGTATTTATCAAGCAGTGGTCATCAGACACAAGAGAACCTGCAGTCAGTTTTTATCAAGCAGCTGTCATCAGACACAAGAGAACCTGCAGTCAGTATTTATCATACAGCGATCATCAGACACAAGGGAACCTGCAGTCAGTATTTATCAAGCAGCTGTCATCAGACACAAGAGAACCTGCAGTCAGTATTTATCAGGCAGTGGTCATCAGACACGAGAACCTGCTGTCAGTATTTATCAGGCAGTGGTCATCAGACACAAGAGAACCTGCAGTCAGTATTTATCAAGCAGCGGTCATCAGACACAAGAGAACCTGCAGTCAGTATTTATCAAGCAGCGGTCATCAGACACAAGAGAACCTGCAGTCAGTATTTATCAAGCAGCGGTCATCAGACACAAGTGAACCTGCAGTCAGTATTTATCAAGCAGTGGTCATCAGACACAGGAGAACCTGCAGTCAGTATTTATCAAGCAGTGGTCATCAGACACAAGAGAACCTGCAGTCAGTATTTATCAAGCAGCGGTCATCAGACACAAGAGAACCTGCAGTCAGTATTTATCAAGCAGCGGTCATCAGACACAAGAGAACCTGCAGTCAGTATTTATCAAGCAGCAGTCATCAGACACAAGAGAACCTGCAGTCAGTATTTATCAAGCAGCGGTCATGAGACACAAGAGAACCTGCAGTCAGTATTTATCAGGTAGCGGTCATCAGACACAAGAGAACCTGCAGTCAGTATTTATCAGGCAGCGGTCATCAGACACAAGAGAACCTGCAGTCAGTATTTATCAAGCAGCGGTCATCAGACACAAGAGAACCTGCAGTCAGTATTTATCAAGCAGCGGTCATCAGACACACGAGATCCTGCAGTCAGTATTTATCAAGCAGCGGTCATCAGACACAAGAGAACCTGCAGTCAGTATTTATCAAGCAGCGGTCATCAGACACACGAGATCCTGCAGTCAGTATTTATCAAGCAGCGGTCATCAGACACAAGAGAACCTGCAGTCAGGATTTATCAAGCAGCGGTCATCAGACACAAGAGAACCTGCAGTCAGTATATATCAAGCAGCGGTCATCAGACACAAGAGAACCTGCAGTCAGTATTTATCAAGCAGCGGTCATCAGACACAAGAGAACCTGCAGTCAGTATTTATCAAGCAGCGGTCATCAGACACAAGAGAACCTGCAGTCAGTATTTATCAGGCAGCGGTCATCAGACACAAGAGAACCTGCAGTCAGTATTTATCAGGCAGCGGTCATCAGACACAAGAGAACCTGCAGTCAGTATTTATCAAGCAGCGGTCATCAGACACAAGAGAACCTGCAGTCAGTATTTATCAGACAGCGGTCATCAGACACAAGAGAACCTGCAGTCAGTATTTATCAAGCAGTGGTCATCAGACACAAGAGAACCTGCAGTCAGTATTTATCAAGCAGCGGTCATCAGACACAAGAGAACCTACAGTCAGTATTTATCAAGCAGCGGTCATCAGACACAAGAGAACCTACAAACGGTCATCAGACACAAGAAAACCTGCAGTCAGTATTTATCAAGCAGCGGTCATCAGACACAAGAGAACCTACAAACGGTCATCAGACACAAGAAAACCTGCAGTCAGTATTTATCAAGCAGCGGTCATCAGACACAAGAGAACCTGCAGTCAGTATTTAACAAGTAGCGGTCATCAGACACAAGAGAACCTGCAGTCAGTATTTATCAAGCAGCGGTCATCAGACACAAGAGAACCTGCAGTCAGTATTTATCAAGCAGCGGTCATCAGACACAAGAGAACCTGCAGTCAGTATTTATCAGGCAGAGGTCATCAGACACAAGAGAACCTGCAGTCAGTATTTATCAGGCAGAGGTCATCAGACACAAGAGAACCTGCAGTCAGTATTTATCAAGCAGCGGTCATCAGACACAAGAGAACCTGCAGTCAGTATTTATCAAGCAGCGGTCATCAGACACAAGAGAACCTGCAGTCAGTATTTATCAAGCAGCGGTCATCAGACACAAGAGAACCTGCAGTCAGTATTTATCAGGCAGCGGTCATCAGACACAAGAGAACCTGCAGTCAGTATTTATCAAGCAGCGGTCATCAGACACAAGAGAACCTGCAGTCAGTATTTATCAAGCAGCGATCATCAGACACAAGAGAACCTGCAGTCAGTATTTAACAAGCAGTGGTCATCAGAAAAGAGAGAACCTGCAGTCAGTTTTTAACAAGCAGCAGTCATCAGACACAAGAGAACCTGCAGTCAGTATTTAACAAGCAGCGGTCATCAGACACAAGAGAGCCTGCAGTCAGTATTTATCAAGCAGCTGTCATCAGACACAAGAGAACCTGCAGTCAGTATTTATCAAGCAGCGGTCATCAGACACGAGAGAACCTGCAGTCAGTATTTATCAAGCAGCAGTCATCAGACACAAGAGAACATGAAGTCAGTATTTATCAAGCAGCGGTCATCAGACACAAGAGAACCTGCAGTCAGTATTTATCAAGCAGCTGTCATCAGACACAAGAGAACCTGCAGTCAGTATTTATCAAGCAGCGGTCATCAGACACAAGAGAACCTGCAGTCAGTATTTATCAAGCAGTGGTCATTAGACACATGAGAACCTGCAGTCAGTATTTATCAAGCAGCGGTCATCAGACACAAGAGAACCTGCAGTCAGTATTTATCAAGCAGCGGTCATCAGACACAAGAGAACCTGCAGTCAGTATTTATCAAGCAGCGGTCATCAGACACAAGAGAACCTGCAGTCAGTATTTATCAAGCAGCAGTCATCAGACACAAGAGAACCTGCAGTCAGTATTTATCAAGCAGCGGTCATCAGACACAAGAGAACCTGCAGTCAGTGTTTATCAAGCAGCGGTCATCAGACACAAGAGAACCTGCAGTCAGTATTTATCAAGCAGCAGTCATCAGACACAAGAGAACCTGCAGTCAGTATTTATCAAGCAGCGGTCATCAGACACAAGAGAACCTGCAGTCAGTATTTATCAGGCAGCGGTCATCAGACACAAGAGAACCTGCAGTCAGTATTTATCAGGCAGCGGTCATCAGACACAAGAGAACCTGCAGTCAGTATTTATCAAGCAGCGGTCATCAGACACAAGAGAACCTGCAGTCAGGATTTATCAAGCAGCGGTCATCAGACACACGAGATCCTGCAGTCAGTATTTATCAAGCAGCGGTCATCAGACACAAGAGAACCTGCAGTCAGTATTTATCAAGCAGCGGTCATCAGACACACGAGATCCTGCAGTCAGTATTTATCAAGCAGCGGTCATCAGACACAAGAGAACCTGCAGTCAGGATTTATCAAGCAGCGGTCATCAGACACAAGAGAACCTGCAGTCAGTATATATCAAGCAGCGGTCATCAGACACAAGAGAACCTGCAGTCAGTATTTATCAAGCAGCGGTCATCAGACACAAGAGAACCTGCAGTCAGTATTTATCAAGCAGCGGTCATCAGACACAAGAGAACCTGCAGTCAGTATTTATCAGGCAGCGGTCATCAGACACAAGAGAACCTGCAGTCAGTATTTATCAGGCAGCGGTCATCAGACACAAGAGAACCTGCAGTCAGTATTTATCAAGCAGCGGTCATCAGACACAAGAGAACCTGCAGTCAGTATTTATCAGACAGCGGTCATCAGACACAAGAGAACCTGCAGTCAGTATTTATCAAGCAGTGGTCATCAGACACAAGAGAACCTGCAGTCAGTATTTATCAAGCAGCGGTCATCAGACACAAGAGAACCTACAGTCAGTATTTATCAAGCAGCGGTCATCAGACACAAGAGAACCTACAAACGGTCATCAGACACAAGAGAACCTGCAGTCAGTATTTATCAAGCAGCGGTCATCAGACACAAGAGAACCTACAAACGGTCATCAGACACAAGAAAACCTGCAGTCAGTATTTATCAAGCAGCGGTCATCAGACACAAGAGAACCTGCAGTCAGTATTTATCAAGTAGCGGTCATCAGACACAAGAGAACCTGCAGTCAGTATTTATCAAGCAGCGGTCATCAGACACAAGAGAACCTGCAGTCAGTATTTATCAAGCAGCGGTCATCAGACACAAGAGAACCTGCAGTCAGTATTTATCAGGCAGAGGTCATCAGACACAAGAGAACCTGCAGTCAGTATTTATCAGGCAGAGGTCATCAGACACAAGAGAACCTGCAGTCAGTATTTATCAAGCAGCGGTCATCAGATACAAGAGAACCTGCAGTCAGTATTTATCAAGCAGCGGTCATCAGACACAAGAGAACCTGCAGTCAGTATTTATCAAGCAGCGGTCATCAGACACAAGAGAACCTGCAGTCAGTATTTATCAGGCAGCGGTCATCAGACACAAGAGAACCTGCAGTCAGTATTTATCAAGCAGCGGTCATCAGACACAAGAGAACCTGCAGTCAGTATTTATCAAGCAGCGATCATCAGACACAAGAGAACCTGCAGTCAGTATTTAACAAGCAGTGGTCATCAGAAAAGAGAGAACCTGCAGTCAGTATTTAACAAGCAGCAGTCATCAGACACAAGAGAACCTGCAGTCAGTATTTAACAAGCAGCGGTCATCAGACACAAGAGAGCCTGCAGTCAGTATTTATCAAGCAGCTGTCATCAGACACAAGAGAACCTGCAGTCAGTATTTATCAAGCAGCGGTCATCAGACACGAGAGAACCTGCAGTCAGTATTTATCAAGCAGCAGTCATCAGACACAAGAGAACCTGAAGTCAATATTTATCAAGCAGCGGTCATCAGACACAAGAGAACCTGCAGTCAGTATTTATCAAGCAGCTGTCATCAGACACAAGAGAACCTGCAGTCAGTATTTATCAAGCAGCGGTCATCAGACACAAGAGAACCTGCAGTCAGTATTTATCAAGCAGCGGTCATCAGACACAAGATAACCTGCAGTCAGTATTTATCAAGCAGCGGTCATCAGACACAAGATAACCTGCAGTCAGTATTTATCAAGCAGCGGTCATTAGACTGCTACTTCCCTACCCTGTTCTCCACCTCTTAGGTAGGGAATTTCAATCTGCTGCCTACATGTGATTGGCAGTACGCGCACAGGGGGTGGGATTGCACGCAAGCGCAAAATAGCGCTCATGTGCACTGTTAAATTCTGGCAACGGATTGCTGCCCCCTGGAGGAGAGCTCGTTCGGACAGGGTAGTATGTATGCCCCTTTCCGCCCTTGATTGATAAATCAAGCCTTTTCTGTTCTCTCAGTTTTGTGTATGTAAAACTTTGCTGCTATATATATGTGTGTTGTGTTATTTTCCCTATGGGCTTTGCACCCAGACTTACCTGGGGTCTCTGGGGAATACTCTACTGTGCACATTGAGATAATGAGATTGAATTGGAAAGTTGTTTAAAATTGTGTCATGACAGTTTAAATTTGACTTTAGTTCCTTTATAAACCTGCTAGTTTAAATACTGTAAAAATAAAATATGTGAATGGCTGGCTTGTTGTGCAGTTTTGCCCCTTTTGAGATGCCCAGATGTAGGTGTGCCAGTTGTCAGCTATAAAATGACTAGATGACATGTAGGTGACTTGGTACAGGTTATGCAATGCCCCCTCCCTATCAGTAACACTTGTTAAGCAGTTATTTGTCCCTCACCTTGACAGCCAGTAGCACTTAAAGAGCAGTGTTTTTTAGACCCTATAGTTTGCGGTAAACTCCATTTACATATAAGAAATGTGTATTTTTTTACTCTTTGCTGCCAGTAATATACAGAGCAGTACATGTGTAGTATAAATTATTTCATGGTCCTATTTATAATGCATAGCTGAATAGTAGGCCATGAAATTGCAGCTGAATCTTAGTAGACTTTAACAAAAATGGACATTTAGGTGTCCTGTAGTTTTGGTTAGACTTTTCTAGACATCCTGCTGCAACAATGCCCTGACCAGATGAATATTTGACAACTGGCAGATCTGGCATCTTTCTCTGGGATGAGATAATATTTACAATGTTCAAAAGTCAGTAACGCCCAGATGCCCAATGCCCTTGTGAACACAGAATTTCACATCCTACATGAAGCCAGAGAAAACTGCAGTCGTCAATAACCCATATCTGGAGTAGAATAAAAATCAGAAATACATTAGTCTTAGAAAAACAATTGTTGTTTTGTAGTTGGGCACAGAAGCTAAAATTAAATACTTCCTCTTTCTAGATAACCACATCTGCGTGGTCCCATGAGATTTGTTCTTGTGTCGTAGTAAAAGAAAAAAGAAATGTGTGTATTGAAAAATATTTTTCTTATCTTTAAAGGGATATGACATTCAAACATTTTCTCTGCCATCACAAATATAATTTTTCAAAATGTTTTTTTTAATATATGTTCCTTTGCTGATTAAAATCATTTTGCCCTGTGTGAGTTGTCACTATCAGCCAATTAGCAGTAGGGTCTACTGTAAGGATAATTACCAAACAGCAGCAGAGTCTCGGAACAATCACCAACCAGCAGTAGAGTCTCAAACAATCACCAACCAGCAGTAGAGTCTCAAGACAATCACCAACCAGCAGTAGAGTCTTAGGGCAATCACCAACCAGCAGTAGAGTCTGAGGACAATCACCAACCAGCAGTAGAGTCTGAGGACAATCACCAACTAGCAGTAGAGTCTCAGAACAACCACCAACCAGCGGTAGAGTCTGTGGACAGTCACCAACCAGCGCTAGATTCTGTGGACAATCACCAACCAGTGGTAGATTCTCAGGGCAATCGCCAACCAGTGGTAGATTCTCAGGGCAATCACCAACCAGCAGTAGAGTCTGTGGACAATCACCAACCAGCCGTAGAGTCTGTGGACAATCACCAACCAGCAGTAGATTCTCAGGGCAATCACCAACCAGCAGTAGAGTCTCAGACCAATCACCAACTAGCAGTAGAGTCTCAGGACAACCACCAACCAGTAGTAGAGTCTCAGGACAATCACCAACCAGCAGTAGAGTTTCAAACAATCACCAACCAGCAGTAGAGTCTCAAACAATCACCAACCAGTAGTAGAGTCTTAGGGCAATCACCAACCAGCAGTAGAGTCTTAGGGCAATCACCAACCAACATTAGAGTCTGAGGACAATCACCAACCAGCAGTAGAGTCTGAGAACAATCACCAACTAGCAGTAGAGTCTCAGAACAACCACCAACCAGCGGTAGAGTCTGTGGACAGTCACCAACCAGTGCTAGATTCTGTGGACAATCACCAACCAGTGGTAGATTCTCAGGGCAATCGCCAACCAGCGGTAGATTCTCAGGGCAATCACCAACCAGCAGTAGAGTCTGTGGACAATCACCAACCAGCCGTAGAGTCTGTGGACAATCACCAACCAGCAGTAGATTCTCAGGGCAATCGCCAACCAGCAGTAGAGTCTCAGACCAATCACCAACTAGCAGTAGAGTCTCAGGACAACCACCAACCAGTAGTAGAGTCTAAGGACAATCCGCAACCAGCAGTAGAGTCTCAAACAATCACCAACCAGCAGTAGAGTCTCAAACAATCACCAACCAGCAGTAGAGTCTCAAGACAATCACCAACCAGCAGTAGAGTCTTAGGGCAATCACCAACCAGCAGTAGAGTCTGAGGACAATCACCAACCAGCAGTAGAGTCTGAGAACAATCACCAACTAGCAGTAGAGTCTCAGAACAACCACCAACCAGCGGTAGAGTCTGTGGACAGTCACCAACCAGTGGTAGAGTCTGAGGACAGTCACCAACCAGCGCTAGATTCTGTGGACAATCACCAACCAGTGGTAGATTCTCAGGGCAATCGCCAACCAGCGGTAGATTCTCAGGGCAATCACCAACCAGCAGTAGAGTCTGTGGACAATCACCAACCAGCGGTAGAGTCTGTGGACAATCACCAACCAGCAGTAGATTCTCAGGGTAATTACCAACCAGCAGTAGAGTCTCAGAACAACCACCAACTAGCAGTAGAGTCTCAGGGCAACCACCAACCAGTAGTAGAGTCTCCGGACAATCACCAACAGGTAGTAGAGTCTCAGGACAATCACCAACCAGTGGTAGAGTCTCGGAACAATCACTTACCAGCAGTAGAATCTCAAGACAATAACCAACCAGCAGTAGAGTTGTAGGACAATCACTAATCAGCAGTAGAGTCTCAGGACAATCACCAACCAGCAGTAGAGTCTCAGGGCAATCACCAACCAGTTTAGAGTCTCTGAACAATCACCAACAGTTAGTAGAGTCTCAAGGTAATAGCCAACCTGTGGTAGATTCTCAGGGCAATCACCAACCAGTGATAGAGTCTCTGGACAATCACCAACCAGCAATAGAGTCTCAGGACAATCACTAACCAGTTGTAAAGTCTCAGCGCAATCACCAACCAGCATGAGTCTCTGGACAATCACCAACCAGCAGTAGAGTCTCAGGGCAATCACCAACCAGTTTAGAGTCTCTGAACAATCACCAACAGTTAGTAGAGTCTCAAGGTAATAGCCAACCCATGGTAGATTCTCAGGGCAATCACCAACCAGTGATAGAGTCTCTGGACAATCACCAACCAGCAATAGAGTTTCAGGACAATAACTAACCAGCTGTAAAGTCTCAGGGCAATCACCAACCAGCGTAGAGTCTCCGGACAATCACCAACCAGCAGTAGAGTCTCAGGGCAATTACCAACCAGCAGTAGATTCTCAGGACAATCACCAACCAGTGGTAGAGTCTCAGCGCAATCACCAACCAGCAGTAGAGTCTCAAGACAATCATCAACCAGCACTAGAGTCTCACAACAATCACCAACCAGCAATAGAGTCTTAGGACCATCAATAACCAGCAGTAGAGTCTCAGAACAATCACCAACCAGCAGTAAAGTCTCAGGGCAATCACCAGCCAGTGTAGAGTCTCCGGACAATCACCAACAGGCAGTAGAGTCTCAGGGCAATCACCACACAGGGGTAGAGTCTCAGGGCAATAACCAACCAGTAGGAAAGTCTCAAGGCAATCACCAACCAGCAGAAGGGTCTCTGGACAATCACCAACCAGCAGTAGAGTCTCTGGACAATCACCAACCAGAAGTAGATTCCAAGGACAATGACCAACCAATGGTAGAGTCTCAGAACAATCACCAACCAGCAGTAGAGTCTCAAGACAATCACCAACCAGCACTAGAGTCTCCCAACAATCACCAGCCAGCAGTAGAAACTTAGGACCATCACTAACCAGCAGTAGAGTCTCAGAACAATCACAAACCAGTAGTAGAGTCTTAGGGCAATCACCAACCAACGGTAGAGTCTTAGGACAATCACTAACCAACAGTAAAGTCTCAGAACAATCACAAACCAGCAGTAGAGTGTTAGGACAATCACCAATCAGCAGTAGAGTTTCAGGACAATCACCAACCAGCAGTAGAGTCTCAGGGCAATCACCAACCAGCGGTAGAGTCTCTGGACAATCATCAATAGGCAGTAAAGTCTCAGGGCAATCACCAACCAGTGGTAGAGTCTCAGGGCCATCACCAACCAGCTGTAGATTTGCAGGGCATTTACCAACCAGCGGTAGAGTCTCAGGGCAATAATCAACCAGCAGTAGATTCTCAGGGCAATCACCAACCAGCAAGACTGTCTCAGGACTATCTACAATCAATCTCAATCTTTTAGTTTCACAAATTTAAACAGCTTTTTTTAAAAGCAAACAAAAATCATTATATTAAACTTCTTACTCATAATAGAAAAGATCAGTGTGCCATGCTCCTTATAACGTTATCTCATAATTATTTAATCCAGTGATGCTAGAGGGTGGCATCTTCTGAAATCCTACATTATAAAGACTGTGTAATGTGGGATCCATTGAACAAGTTTAAGAAACATATTCTTCCATTGTTGTAAATCACTGTAGAGATTGAAGATGTCTTGTGCGGTACCCAAAGGACAAAGTCCTTGATCACAATCTTTCTGGTACTGGTGGCCAATATCAAGTTTTTTAATTTGGCTGATAATGTCCGAGGGGTCAAGGATAATGTTTTAGGAAAAATAATTCAATGATTTTTAAAAGAAAAGCACAATTGAAGTCTATGTGGATTTTTGAAAGATGAATCATGTGATCAACCCCAGACTGTTTATCTAGTGATAGGCACAATGTAAAATATCATTTATATTAAGATATATTGCACTTTTACACTAACTTTTTTATAGATTGTACTTGTTGCCTATAAGATTAATCTCTTTCTTTATCACTGGGTGACTATCCCTTTAACTCATCTTATTCTCTTCTAAGATTAGCAAAGTTGATTGCAGACTAGTTTCGACTCCACATATATACCATAGTTTTACATTTTATTATGAGATACCCCTGCTTAATTATATAACCTAGTAAAGACTTCCTTTTATATTCCCCTTTTTTACTTTTCATAACGTAATATGAATTTAACCAGCAGTTTTAACAACCTCAGTGAAGAACAATGTATCGTGCCATTCTTTGAAGTCTATAGTGACTGTGATTTCAGCAACACGGATTGGATACATTCCATGATGATCTCAAAAGAGGAGGAGTTAGCTGACATGAATCCTTGTTAGAAGGCTGCGAAAGCTGCGGCGCCTCTACTTTTGAGAAAGCCATTAACGCGAAACATGTTAAGGGGGTTAGAGGGTAATTGAGTGCCCTTTTTTAAAGTTACTTTGGTTGCCTATGTTGGAGCGTAACGTACAGCTCAATTATACGTATACCGCATTAGGCGGCTCACATGTAAGCACATATCGGTCTGACAACGTCCATTAATCTAACAGCTCCATGCAATATGCACAAGTAGAGTATATATTAGCAAGGGCTTTAACTTTAGCTCAGTGAAAAGTACATTATCTATATTTCTTAGATTGTTGTTGTATCAATCAAGACGTTGTTATTTAACATTGACACTTTCATGTATTAATTGCGAATCGCCACTATAGAACCGGATTATATACAAGTATTTACCTACTAGCCTGTGGTTATCAGATATCAAGCTTAACACATTACCTAAGATCTTAATGATTCCTCTACTTAATTTATAGACAGTTAGTCTTTTGATTCGCTGCATGTTGTCCATGAATCATGTAATCACATGCTGGAATTTATATGTACCGTGTTAGGTGGCTCACACTTAAGACATCAGACAGTGCATACTAGTACATTAGCCCCACGCATATGTGTATGTGAAGTCTATATCCTTAAGGATTCTAAACATAGCTCAATCAAGAACACAATATTTGTGTAACCCTGTAGAAATCTAACTGTCAATATATGCAGTGACATGAGGAGTTCTGGTCTTCCTACTTAATAATAACTGTGAAAACAATAGGATACACTGTTGCTATCTCTGTAATTGGTTATTCGTAGTATACACAAATTTACTGATGGTCATACACTAAACACTACCAGAGGTTGATATATTCTTATTCCTGTTGATGAGATAATCACAGGTTCATAGGCAAAGTGGATATCTTAACATTCAGATACTTGTCCTTGTATTATTAGGGATTCATGAATGACAATTTTCATAGGAACTACATACTCCTAATCACTTATAGTGGCACATTATTTGTGCAATCTTCATAGTTGATTTAATCTAAGCCACACCTGAATAACATATGTTGAGCCCTATCTAGTTATGCACATTGATGCTTTCAGTACCCCTAGCCTAACTGACATTTAATTTTGATCTCTGCTACATAGGGGCATATTTATGATTGTGCGAGCGGACATGATCCGATATAGCGGATCATGGTGCCTATTTATTAAAGGTCTTGAGGACCTGATCAGATCCGCAAGACCTCGCTGAATACGGAGAGCAATACGCTCTCCGCATTTAACATTTCACCAGCAGCTCACAAGAGCTGCTGGTGCAACGCCGCCCCCTGCTGACTCCTCAGAGCAGGTGGACAAGTTATAGAGATTGATAAATATGCCCCAGTGTTGCAGCTGAGTTTTTAATTGTGTGTTTTCACCCATTTTAATGAATCTACTAATAAAGAATATTTATATTTCTTAACAATTCATTTCAAAACTTTTCTATACCTGAGGGGATGAGTGCTGTTGTTTGTATCCTGTCCAGCTCTGTGTTGGAACTGTAAATAAATACTTTCTCTTGATACATAGCACTTGTTTGCAACTAATTAAATACCACTTTATTATTTAGTGAAGACTCATCTATCTGAACAAACCCTTCTAAAACCAGATACTAGTAGTGCCATTGTCTCCTAAATACAATGTAAAAGCTTTCTGGGTAGAGTAATTGTGATCGCAATCATTTTGGAAATGTTATCAAATTATTTATCTGCAAACATCCACATAGGGCTCCATGTACTAAGCAGTCAGCGAGCTACCCGCAACAAATCTCGCGTCAAAACTCGCAAACTGATATGTACAAA
The DNA here is from genome assembly GCF_027579735.1 of Bombina bombina. Lineage (NCBI taxonomy): Eukaryota > Metazoa > Chordata > Amphibia > Anura > Bombinatoridae > Bombina > Bombina bombina. Next base: position 180,881,639 of record NC_069509.1, on the reverse strand, counting down.
GTCGTCAACTATGTTCAAACTCGCATCTTTAAAATTGCGAGCGTACTTATCCGCCAAACCTCGCTACGTCTCCATTTTTCACTGTAATTAGACACATTTGACCACCAACTCGCCAAAAACGAATGTACTAAAAAATCTATTTGTCCGCTCGCTACAATTTCCGCTCCCACCTCGTTATTTTTGCCTCGCCACCTTTTAGGTGGCGGGCAAGGTACAAAACAATAGGAAAGTCAATCTAGACGCCAGTCTAGACATATATAAAAGGCAGTAATATCAGCATTGTACAGCATAACTGGCGTCTAATTTGTCTCTCATTTCCATGAACATAAATTGCGCCAAATTTGTTGACTGTAATTAAAGAGTAATCTATATTTTAAATTTGTATTGTATAGTTGTCAATCTTTATAATTATTTTTATATTAATATTTATATATTATCAGATCCAGATGAAGCCATATCCAAATTGTAAATAAATATTACAAAAATATTTGTTATCACTCTGTTATCTGTTATCGCTCTGTTAACACTCTTCAAAAAATTTTGAACAATAATAAAGTTGTTTAGATAAGTTGAACTTTTATAGGAGCAAAATTCTATTCCCGCGACTACTATGATGTTCGTGACACCTTGCATGTCACGTGTTAATATATGGCCAGACAATTCAACTGAAAGTTAAGTACATCAGCTTAGTCGCGGCGAGCGAGGCGTCAAATTTATCAATAATCCGCCACTGCTCGCGGCGGGCTAGACTTGTCTATTTATTGGGGGATTATTAGTACATAGTGACAGCGGACAACATTTCGCCCGCAGCGAGTAACGGCGAGTTTATCCGCGTCTAAAATGACGGATGAATTGACGGCTTAGTACATGGAGCCCATAGACCGTAATAGTGAGTTTTGTAGACACATCAATAGTTTGTCAGACTGTTTGTCAAGTTATTACAATCCCAATTGTCTTCTGTTTATAAAAGGCCCCAGTAGCAAATTAGTTTTCAACGGAAAACCTTATAAAAAGTGTTTTTGTTAGTTAAATTCATGGGAAAGATATTTGCAATCCAAATGAAAATGGCAAAGGCTATTTGGCAGCTTAAGATATTACATTAGAGTTGTTTGGATTGTAACTTTTGAACAGTGAATCATGTTAATAATTATTAAAATGTTAAAAATTAACCTATTATGTTCTATAAAAAAATAGCGATATGTTTTAAAAAATATTAATGTTATGTGAACGTAGGCATAATGGCATAATGGGTGTACTGAGCATTGTAACTAATTTATTTCTTATTATTACTGTAAAAGTAGTTTGTTGTTTATTTTTTAAGCAACCTTGATAGCTGTTTTTCTGTATGTTAAGGCAAGTCACATACATACAGTATAGTATTCAATAAAAGAAGCATCTCAGAAGTGTATTGAATTACACAGAAAAACTTGCATTTATAGTACACATCAATATTTGTATTAAAAACCTACAGCAAAATGAGAAATTATATTAACCCCTTAAGGGAATTTCAGAGGAAAACTTGCCCAAAAGACCTGACAATTTTTGGCATTTTTGCTATCACTCCATTTAAACAGAAATAGAGCTTTGGTTGTGTTTTTCTTTACCTTTCAACATGATATATTTTAGTAGACAACCAAAGGTATTGATCAAGGCCCATTTTGGTATATTTCATGCCACCGTTATATAAAAAAAATGTTAACTTTTTCACAAACTTTCGGCTAGATTTAGAGTTTGGCGGCCAAAGGGGTGCGTTAGCTACGCGTGCTTTTTTTCTCCCGCACCTTTTAAATACCGCTGGTATTTAGAGTTCACAGAATGGCTGGGTTTTCAGTGCGTTAGGCTCCAAAAAGGGAGCGTAGAGCATAATTTAACGCCACTGCAACTCTAGATACCAGCGGTGCTTACGGACGCGGCCAGCTTAAAAAACGTGCTCGTGCACGATATCCTCATAGAAAACAATGGGGCTGTTTGAGCTGAAAAAAAACAGAAAAAAAGCAGCGTTCAGCTCTAAACGCAGCCCCATTGTTTTCTATTACGTCTGCACCTAACACTCTAACATGTACCCCGAGTCTAAACACCCCTAACCTTACACTTATTAACCCCTAATCTGCCGACCCCGCTATCGCTGACACCTGCATATTTTTTTAACCCCTAATCTGCCGCTCCCTACACCGCCGCAACATACATTATAGTTATGTACCCCTAATCTGCTGCCCCTAACACCGCCGACCCCTATATTATATTTATTAACCCTTAATCTGCCCCCCACAACGTCGCCGCCAGCTACCTACAATAATTAACCCCTAATCTGCCGATCGGAGATCACCGCTGCTATAAGAAATGTATTAACCCCTAAAGCTAAGTCTAACCCTAACACTAACACCCCCCTAAGTTAAATATAATTTTTATCTAACGAAATAAATTAACTCTTATTAAATAAATTATTCCTATTTAAATCTAAATACTTACCTGTAAAATAAACCCTAATATAGCTACAATATAAATTATAATTATATTGTAGCTATTTTAGGATTAATATTTATTTTACAGGCAACTTTGCATTTATTTTAACCAGGTACAATGCTATTAAATAGTTAATTACTATTTAATAGCTACCTAGTTAAAATAATTACAAAATTACCTGTAAAATAAATCCTAACCTAAGTTACAATTAAACCTAACACTACACTATCAATAAATTAATTAAATAAACTACCTACAATTATCTACAATTAAACCTAACACTACACTATCAATAAATAAATTAAATACAATTCCTACAAATAAATACAATGAAATAAACTAACTAAAGTACAAAAAATAAAAAAGAACTAAGTTACAAAAAATAAAAAAATATTTACAAACATTAGAAAAAAATTACAACAATTTTAAACTAATTACACCTACTCTAAGCCCCCTAATAAAATAACAAAGACCCCCAAAATAAAAAAATGCCCTACCCTATTCTAAATTACAAAAGTTCAAAGCTCTTTTACCTTACCAGCCCTTAAAAGGGCCCTTTGCGGGGCATGCCCCAAAGAATTCAGCTCTTTTGCCTGTAAAAAAAAACATACAATACCCCCCCCAACATTACAACCCACCACCCACATACCCCTAATCTAACCCAAACCCCCCTTAAATAAACCTAACACTAAGCCCCTGAAGATCTTCCTACCTTGTCTTCACCATGCCAGGTATCACCGATCGTTCCAGGCTCCGAAATCTTCATCCAAGCCCAAGCGGGGGCTAGACAGCCATCATCCGGCTGAAGTCTTCTATCAAGCGACGGCTGAAGAAGTCCAGAAGAGGCTCCAAAGTCTTCATCCTATCCGGGAAGAAGAGTAGATCCGGACCGGCAACCATCTTCTTCCAAGCGGCATCTTCTATCTTCATCCGATGACGACCGGCTCCATCTTGAAGACCTCCACCGCGGACCCATCTTCTTCTTCCGACGACTTCCCGACGAATGACGGTTCCTTTAAGGGACGTCATCCAAGATGGCGTCCCTCGAATTCCGATTGGCTGATAGGATTCTATCAGCCAATCGGAATTAAGGTAGGAAAATTCTGATTGGCTGATGGAATCAGCCAATCAGAATCAAGTTCAATCCGATTGGCTGATTCAATCAGCCAATCAGATTGAGCTCGCATTCTATTGGGTGTTCCGATCAGCCAATAGAATGCGAGCTCAATCTGATTGGCTGATCGGATCAGCCAATCGGATTGAACTTGATTCTGATTGGCTGATTCCATCAGCCAATCAGAATTTTCCTACCTTAATTCCGATTGGCTGATAGAATCCTATCAGCCAATCGGAATTTGAGGGACGCCATCTTGGATGACGTCCCTTAAAGGAACCGTCATTCGTCGGGAAGTCGTCGGAAGAAGAAGATGGGTCCGCGGTGGAGGTCTTCAAGATGGAGCCGGTCGTCATCGGATGAAGATAGAAGATGCCGCTTGGAAGAAGATGGTTGCCGGTCCGGATATACTCTTCTTCCTGGATAGGATGAAGACTTTGGAGCCTCTTCTGGACTTCTTCAGCCGTCGCTTGATAGAAGACTTCAGCCGGATGATGGCTGTCTAGCCCCCGCTTGGGCTTGGATGAAGATTTCGGAGCCTGGAACGATCGGTGATACCTGGCATGGTGAAGACAAGGTAGGAAGATCTTCAGGGGCTTAGTGTTAGGTTTATTTAAGGGGGGTTTGGGTTAGATTAGGGGTATGTGGGTGGTGGGTTGTAATGTTAGGGGGGTATTGTATGTTTTTTTTTACAGGCAAAAGAGCTGAATTCTTTGGGGCATGCGCCGCAAAGGGCCCTTTTAAGGGCTGGTAAGGTAAAAGAGCTTTGAACTTTTGTAATTTAGAATAGGGTAGGGCATTTTTTTATTTTGGGGGTTTTGTTATTTTATTAGGGGGCTTAGAGTAGGTGTAATTAGTTTAAAATTGTTGTAATTTTTTTCTAATGTTTGTAAATATTTTTTTATTTTTTGTAACTTAGTTCTTTTTTATTTTTTGTACTTTAGTTAGTTTATTTAATTGTATTTATTTGTAGGAATTGTATTTAATTTATTTATTGATAGTGTAGTGTTAGGTTTAATTGTAGATAATTGTAGGTAGTTTATTTAATTTATTTATTGATAGTGTAGTGTTAGGTTTAATTGTAACTTAGGTTAGGATTTATTTTACAGGTAATTTTGTAATTATTTTAACTAGTTAGCTATTAAATAGTTATTAACTATTTAATAGCTATTGTACCTGGTTAAAATAAATACAAAGTTGCCTGTAAAATAAATATTAATCCTAAAATAGCTAAGATATAATTATAATTTATATTGTAGCTATATTAGGATTTATTTTACAGGTAAGTATTTAGATTTAAATAGGAATAATTTATTTAATAAGACTTAATTTATTTCGTTAGATAAAAATTATATTTAACTTAGGGGGGGTGTTAGTGTTAGGGTTAGAATTAGCTTAAGGGGTTAAACAATTTATTAGAGTAGCGGTGAGCTCCGATCGGCAGATTAGGGGTTAATACTTGAAGTTAGCTGTCGGCGATGTTAGGGAGGGCAGATTAGGGGTTAATACTATTTATTATAGGGTTATTGAGGAGGGAGTGAGGCGGATTAGGGGTTAATACATTTATTATACTAGCAGTGAGCTCAGGTCGGCACATTAGGGGTTAATTTTTGTAGGTAGCTGGCGGCGACGTTGTGGGGGGCAGATTAGAGGTTAATAAATATAATATAGGGGTCGGCGGTATTAGGGGCAGCAGATTAGGGGTACATAGGGATAACGTAGTTGGCGGCGATGTACGGAGCGGCAGATTAGGGGTTAAAAAATTTAAATATAGTGGCGGCGATGTGGGGGGACCTCGGTTTAGGGGTACATAGGTAGTTTATGGGTGTTAGTGTACTTTAGAGCACAGTAGTTAAGAGCTTTATGAACCGGCGTTAGCCCAGAAAGCTCTTAACTACTGACTTTTTTCTGTGACTGGAGTTTTGTCGTTAGATTTCTAATGCTCACTTCAGCCACGACTCTAAATACCAGCGTTAGAAAGATCCCATTGAAAAGATAGGATACGCAAATGGCGTAGGGGGATCTGCGGTATGGAAAAGTCCCGGCTGGAAAGTGAGCGTTAGACCCTTTAATGACTGGCTCCAAATACCAGAGGGCGTTAAAAACCAGCTTTAGGAGCCTCTAACGCTGGTTTTGACGGCTACCGCCCAACTCTAAATCTAGGCCTTTGTGTTTCTCACTGAAAGGATTTACACGCAACTACTGCAGTCATAAGATAAATGGTTGTAAATGCTTCTCTGGGGTCCCTTTTGCTCAGAAATAGCCGACATGCAGGGCTTTGAAATTAGTTTTTGGCAATTAGAAGGCTGCTTTATGCTGCTGCACACCGCACTTCTGAAATTCCCGGCAGTGAATGGGTTAATTGGTTAGCTGGTAAGGGAAATAATATAGTAAAGCAGGGATTACCCTCCCACCTGACACTTTCCACCACTCTGATCCCTCCCAATAACTCTCTCCCCACCTTACACTCCTCATTTATTATTATTCTTTTTTTTTGTCTGTAGTGTAGGGTATCTTTCTTCAATCCTGTCACCTCTCTGATCCCTCTGAAACAGCTCTCTAGCCCTCTCCTCTCCCACTAGTGGCGGACATCTTAGGTACTGGCAGCTTTCTTTATTTGTTTCTTAATATTTTTTTACAGTAGCGAAGTGGTCCACCCTCCTCGTAATCATGTGTCAGCCACCCCCACCACCTTATCTTACATTTTATTCTGTAGTGTAGCGTCCCATGTCTCCCTCTCCTTCCCAAACATTGTTTTCTTTAGTTTATGGTCCCCCCTCCATCCTCCTTCCCTCCTCAGCCCTGGGCCACTCACCATTACTGTTACTATTTTGTATAGTAACCATGTGATCACTGTGATTCCCTATCACAGCAATCACATGACCGCCCGGGCTCTTACTCTCCCCAGAAACACTGTCTCAGTTGCGAGGCAAGTTCTGGGGCTGTGAGTGCGGGGGATCCCCTGTAAGCCAACTGACATGCCATTACGTCACTAGGGTCCTTAAGACACATTTTTTTGTGACTTAATAGTACGCCAGTGTGGCCGAAGGGGTTAAGCCGCTCTATCTGATTTATGAAAGTTTAATTTTGACTTTATTGATCATTTAACTCTCTGATTCCAGAAGGTAACATTCTCTGAAATTCTTTGTTATAGAGAAATGATCATAGTTTCCTGCTTGTAACCTACCCTAGGGGGGCCATTTATCAAGCTCCGTATGGAGTTTGATGGGTTGTGTTTCTGGCGAGCCTTCAGACTCGCCAGAAATACCAATTATGAAGCAGCAGTCTAAAGACCACTTCTCCATAACCTGTCCGCCTGCTCTGTGGCAGCGGACAGAGATCGCCGGAAATCAACCCAATCAAATACGATCTGGTTGATTGACACCCCCTGATAGCAGACGATTGGCTGCCGCGAATCTGCAGGGGGCGGCGTTGGACCAGCAGTTCACAAGAGCTGCTGGTGCAATGATGAATGCGAAGAGCGTATTGCTCTCCGCATTCAGCTATGTCTGTCGGACATGATCCGCTGATCGGATCATGACGGACAGACATTTCATAAATAGGCCCCTAATAGTCTAGCAATAAAGTGTCATTGAATCGTTATGTGAGGCTCTCTGTTTTACTCAGCGCTGAAGTCATGAACTTGCAATAATAATAATAATGCCAGAAATAAGTCAAACAACAGCTGTTTTCCAGTCATAACTGTCTTGTGCTTCACACTGTATGGTTCACCGGTCGTTTGTATAAAAATACATCATTTGGCAAAAAACATCTGCTGAGGGGTTTACTAAGACCATGAAAACCTGGTACCATTTATTGTCAGTTGTGGGGCAGGAATCTCATTTCTTCCTACATGAAAAAATAAAAACCAGGTCATAGGGGGAAATGAGCAGGGAAAGTAAGACAGACCTTATGTCAAGGTCATCTTCTCTGGGATGAATTAGAGCTCTGCACTGTGATAGAGGAACCATAGGTCTATAAACTCTCTAGGGAAGATACCATTTATGATGTATTTTAACACTTTCCGCCCATTCAGATTTTTCTCATAGGGAAATAAATCAGAGAGGATGATTTAGTGCATAAGAACATAACCTATTACAAGTCTCTACGGCACCCATTTGGTTAATTCTTTAAGGTGTAGTTTCATGGCTACACCCAGATGCACCACAAGATAAGTGGCTCTATTACAAGCACAGCATGAGGATGTGCTACAGTTTGTATTAGCAACGTGATATGACAGTAATATCATTCATATAAATAGAAAAACAAAATAATGTCTTGAGACAAGAGGTTAAAAGTAGGAAGGGACAATCCAGAGACAAACCCAGGAATTTGTAGGAAGCTGCGTTTTCTGCAGCACAAGAGTCAAGTTAAAGGGATATAAAAACCCAAAAATTTACTTTTGTGATTCAGACAGAACAAAACATTTTTTGAAAGTTTCCAATTTACTTCTATTGTCAAATTTGCTTAGTTTCCATGATATTCTATGTTGTAGAAATACCTAGGTAGCATCTGGAGCACTACAGGCAGGAAATAGTGCTGCCCTCTAGTGGTCTTGCTAATGAATAAACATTCTTGTAAAACTGCTACCATATAGTACATCTCTGCTTTTCTACAAAAGATACTAAGAGAATGAAGAACAATTGACAGTAGAAGTAAATTAGGAAGTTGTTTAAAATCACATGCTCTATCTGAATTATGAAAGATTCATTTTGAATTTCTATCCCTTTAATACCTGTCATTCCAATAAATCATTTATTAGTGTTGGTTATTTTGTGTCAATTTTAAAAAACATAACGTTATCACTACAAACTATTATTTTTATGTCTAAAATCTGATCATTTGGAACAATGCTATACAGGGTACATTGCATCCATGGGAAAATTACAAACAATAGGAGATAAAAAGCTCTTGAGAAACGATCCTATTAAAAGCGGTTTTATTACTAAAGAGACACTTCTGGTTATAATCTAATAATGAATAGGCTGGAGTAGAGGAATATATGTAAGAAACAGCATGAAGGGGTCTTTTGATCACATAAGCTTTGGGGATTGCAGGAGACTTTAATTATTAAAGGGACATTATACACTCATTTTTTCTTTCCATAAATGTTTTGTAGATGATCTATTTATATAGCTCATACAGTTTGTTTGTTTTTTAAAAATGTATAGTTTTGCTTATTTTTAAATAACATTGATCTGATTTTCAGACTCCTAACCAAGCCCCAAAGTTTTAGGAAAATACTGACGTATACCTACTCCAGCTTGCTCCTGTTTGTGTAAAGAGTCTTTTAATATGCAAAGGAAGGGGGAGGGGGGGTGTCTGTTATTTCCCACTTGCAGTGGGTGTTCCACTAACCTTTTAAACAGAGCTAAACTAGAAGCTTCTAAGTAAGTTTTTAAACGGTTTTATACTTGATTTTTATATCAGTATCTGTGCATCTTATTCTTTATAGTAGTGTATATTACATGCAGTTAAATAAAAAGTGGTGTATACTGTCCCTTTAAGGGATTTAGTAAATGTGCATCAGTTGAGGGTCGGAGGGATGCTGGGAAGGCTGGGGAGTGTTATTATGAATAAATTCCGTTCCCTGAGTGGAAAATAGCTGTATGCCTAGGGAGATTTTCAGAGAAAGGACAATGACCTTTGGATATTACTGTTTAGATGTTGGTTTACAAAAGTGCACATGTGAGGGTGATGGGACAAAACAGTTGGCTTATTTAGATTAAAGGGACATTATACACTAGAATTTTCTTTGCATAAATGTTTTGTAGATGATTCATTTATATAGACTATACCAGTTTTTTTTTTAAAAAAAAGAATAATTTTGCTTATTTTTAAATAACATTGTACTGATTTTTACACTCCTAACCAAGCCCCAAAGATTTAGATGTATACTGATGTCTACAGATTCCTGCTTGCTCCTGTTTGTGTAAAGAGTCTTTTAATATGCAGAGGAAGGGGGAGGGGGGAGTGTCTAATATTTCCCACTTGCAGTGGGTGTTCCAGTGACCTTTTCAACATTTCAACAGTGCTAAACTGGAAGTTTCTAAGTAATTTTTTAAACAGTTTTATACTGGATTTTTATATCAGTATCTGTGCATATTATTCTTTATAGTAGTGTCTATTACATGCAGTTACATGGAAATTGATGTATATTGTCCCTTTAAATGGTCTCATGCTTATCTGGGTGACAGGCTGACTAAGGTACAATAATCTCTTTCTTAACAAAACTGATGTGAACAAAAATAGTTGTCATTAGTGTTGTGAGAGGGACAGGGTGGAGGAGCACATTGACTTGTGTCTGATGTTACCCTCAGTTTCCTTGTTGTCTACATGAGTAACAAATACACGTACTGTGGCTCCTGCTAAACACTTACCCACTGGAAAAGGCCCAATTCCTAACGTTTTTCATATTTTCTAGCCCCTTCGCTACAAAACCTCTGCATCCCTTTGTCATGGTGTGGTCTAGAGTTAAACCATAAGACATTTTTGTTCCCCTGCAAGTGAAATAGCTGTAAAGTAAACCTTAAAAAGCATTTTACATAACCTGAAATACTATGTAAACGATAAAACAAAACAAAGGAATACACTGCATTGTGATACATTTACATATTAACAAAGGACTCAGTAAATCCTGATTATTTCTATATTTTATGATCAAGGCAGGCGTCAAATAAAAACAAATACTGAACACAAATCACCCTTTGTATGGCGTTGTAGGCTTCTTTGGCGACACATCTTGGGAGCAAAGTCCATTTGGTTTTGCATATTATAATTATTACTATTTATCACTTGTAACACCACTTTCTTTTTATTTTTTTTTATTTTATCATTTTATTTCTTATTACAGCATAAAAAAAATACATTTACATATACGTTACGATAGAAGAATAAGAATCAACCACATACAAATATGCATAAATTAGTTAGTTACCACTCCAAGATATCTTAAAACCATAACGTCATATCCATATGAGATCCCCAACCGTTAAATGATTTATTTTTAATGTGGCCTCATTTGCACATAGTTTATCACCACAATATATATATTTTTTTAATTTATGACCTAATAGTGCATCCACTACACGTATACCTTTACAACTAAGTGCCAGATTACAAGTGGAGCGGTATATTACGCTTCTGCTATAGCACTAATTGCGCTTGTCGGATTATGCTGGTATTATGAGTTGAAAGTTAAAAGTTATCCCTTTCGTACTAACCCAACAATTGCAAACAGCTATTTATTAGATAGTGTTATTATAAGTGTAACTGTACTGTGTAATGTATATTTATTAGATAGTGTTATTATGTGTGTAACTGTACTGTGTAATGTATATTTATTAGACAGTGTTATTATGAGTGTAACTGTACTGTGTAATGTATATTTATTAGATGGTGTTATTATGAGTGTAACTGTACTATGTAATGTATATTTATTAGATGGTGTTATTATGAGTGTAACTGTACTGTGTAATGTATATTTATTAGATGGTGTTATTATGAGTGTAACTGTACTGTGTAATGTATATTTATTAGACAGTGTTATTATGAGTGTAACTGTACTGTGTAATGTATATTTATTAGATAGTGTTATTGTGAGTGTAACTGTACTGTGTAATGTATATTTATTAGATAGTGTTATTATGTGTGTAACTGTACTGTGTAATGTATATTTATTAGATAGTGTTATTATGTGTGTAACTGTACTGTGTAATGTATATTTATTAGATAGTGTTATTATGTGTGTAACTGTACTGTGTAATGTATATTTATTAGACAGTGTTATTATGTGTGTAACTGTACTGTGTAATGTATATTTATTAGATAGTGTTATTATGTGTGTAACTGTACTGTGTAATGTATATTTATTAGATAGTGTTATTATGTGTGTAACTGTACTGTGTAATGTATATTTATTAGATAGTGTTATTATGTGTGTAACTGTACTGTGTAATGTATATTTATTAGACACTGTTATTATGTGTGTAACTGTACTGTGTAATGTATATTTATTAGTGTTATTATGAGTGCAACTGTACTGTGTAATGTATATTTATTAGATAGTGTTATTATGTGTGTAACTGTACTGTGTAATGTATATTTATTAGATAGTGTTATTATGTGTGTAACTGTACTGTGTAATGTATATTTATTAGATAGTGTTATTATGTGTGTAACTGTACTGTGTAATGTATATTTATTAGACAGTGTTATTATGTGTGTAACTGTACTGTGTAATGTATATTTATTCAATGGTGTTATTATGAGTGTAACTGTACTGTGTAATGTATATTTATTAGACAGTGTTATTATGTGTGTAACTGTACTGTGTAATGTATATTTATTAGTGTTATTATGAGTGCAACTGTACTGTGTAATGTATATTTATTAGATAGTGTTATTATGTGTGTAACTGTACTGTGTAATGTATATTTATTAGTGTTATTATGAGTGCAACTGTACTGTGTAATGTATATTTATTAGATACTGTTATTATGAGTGTAACTGTACTGTGTAATGTATATTTATTAGACAGTGTTATTATGAGTGTAACTGTACTGTGTAATGTATATTTATTAGATGGTGTTATTATGAGTGTAACTGTACTGTGTAATGTATATTTATTAGATGGTGTTATTATGTGTGTAACTATACTGTGTAATGTATATTTATTAGATAGTGTTATTATGAGTGTAACTGTACTGTGTAATGTATATTTATTAGATAGCGTTATTATGTGTGTAACTGTACTGTGTAATGTATATTTATTAGATAGTGTTATTATGTGTGTAACTGTACTGTGTAATGTATATTTATTAGATAGTGTTATTATGAGTGTAATTGTACTGTGTAATGTATATTTATTAGATGGTGTTATTATGTGTGTAACTGTACTATGTAATGTATATTTATTAGATACTGTGATTATGAGTGTAACTGTACTGTGTAATGTATTTTTATTAGATGGTGTTATTATGTGTGTAACTGTACTGTGTAATGTATATTTATTAGATAGTGTTATTATGTGTGTAACTGTACTGTGTAATGTATATTTATTAGATAGTGTTATTATGTGTGTAACTGTACTGTGTAATGTATATTTATTAGATGGTGTTATTATTTGTGTAACTGTACTGTGTAATGTATATTTATTAGATGGTGTTATTATGTGTGTAACTGTACTATGTAATGTATATTTATTAGATGGTGTTATTATGTGTGTAACTGTACTGTGTAATGTATATTTATTAGACAGTGTTATTATGTGTGTAACTGTACTGTGTAATGTATATTTATTAGATAGTGTTATTATGAGTGTAATTGTACAGTGTAATGTATATTTATTAGATGGTGTTATTATGTGTGTAACTGTACTATGTAATGTATATTTATTAGATAGTGTTATTATGTGTGCAACTGTACTGTGTAATGTATATTTATTAGATAGTGTTATTATGAGTGTAACTGTACTGTGTAATGTATATTTATTAGATAGTGTTATTATGAGTGTAACTGTACTGTGTAATGTATATTTATTAGATAGTGTTATTATATGTGTAACTGTACTGTGTAATGTATATTTATTAGATAGTGTTATTATGTGTGTAACTGTACTGTGTAATGTATATTTATTAGACAGTGTTATTATATATGTAACTGTACTGTGTAATGTATATTTATTAGATACTGTTATTATGTGTGTAACTGTACTGTGTAATGTATATTTATTAGATACTGTTATTATGTGTGTAATTGTACTGTGTAATGTATATTTATTAGATGGTGTTATTATGTGTGTAACTGTACTATGTAATGTATATTTATTAGATAGTGTTATTAAGAGTGTAACTGTACTGTTTAATGTATATTTATTAGAAAGTGTTAATATGAGTGTAACTGTACTGTGTAATGTATATTTATTAGATACTGTTATTATGTGTGTAACTGTACTGTGTAATGTATATTTATTAGATAGTGTTATTATGTGTGTAACTGTACTGTGTAATGTATATTTATTAGATAGTGTTATTATGTGTGTAACTGTACTGTGTAATGTATATTTATTAGACAGTGTTATTATGTGTGTAACTGTACTGTGTAATGTATATTTATTAGATAGTGTTATTATGTGTGTAACTGTACTGTGTAATGTATATTTATTAGATAGTGTTATTATGTGTGTAACTGTACTGTGTAATGTATATTTATTAGATAGTGTTATTATGTGTGTAACTGTACTGTGTAATGTATATTTATTAGACACTGTTATTATGTGTGTAACTGTACTGTGTAATGTATATTTATTAGTGTTATTATGAGTGCAACTGTACTGTGTAATGTATATTTATTAGATAGTGTTATTATGTGTGTAACTGTACTGTGTAATGTATATTTATTAGATAGTGTTATTATGTGTGTAACTGTACTGTGTAATGTATATTTATTAGATAGTGTTATTATGTGTGTAACTGTACTGTGTAATGTATATTTATTAGACAGTGTTATTATGTGTGTAACTGTACTGTGTAATGTATATTTATTCAATGGTGTTATTATGAGTGTAACTGTACTGTGTAATGTATATTTATTAGACAGTGTTATTATGTGTGTAACTGTACTGTGTAATGTATATTTATTAGTGTTATTATGAGTGCAACTGTACTGTGTAATGTATATTTATTAGATAGTGTTATTATGTGTGTAACTGTACTGTGTAATGTATATTAATTAGTGTTATTATGAGTGCAACTGTACTGTGTAATGTATATTTATTAGATACTGTTATTATGAGTGTAACTGTACTGTGTAATGTATATTTATTAGACAGTGTTATTATGAGTGTAACTGTACTGTGTAATGTATATTTATTAGATGGTGTTATTATGAGTGTAACTGTACTGTGTAATGTATATTTATTAGATGGTGTTATTATGTGTGTAACTATACTGTGTAATGTATATTTATTAGTGTTATTATGAGTGTAACTGTACTGTGTAATGTATATTTATTAGATAGCGTTATTATGTGTGTAACTGTACTGTGTAATGTATATTTATTAGATAGTGTTATTATGTGTGTAACTGTACTGTGTAATGTATATTTATTAGATAGTGTTATTATGAGTGTAATTGTACTGTGTAATGTATATTTATTAGATGGTGTTATTATGTGTGTAACTGTACTATGTAATGTATATTTATTAGATACTGTGATTATGAGTGTAACTGTACTGTGTAATGTATTTTTATTAGATGGTGTTATTATGTGTGTAACTGTACTGTGTAATGTATATTTATTAGATAGTGTTATTATGTGTGTAACTGTACTGTGTAATGTATATTTATTAGATAGTGTTATTATGTGTGTAACTGTACTGTGTAATGTATATTTATTAGATGGTGTTATTATTTGTGTAACTGTACTGTGTAATGTATATTTATTAGATGGTGTTATTATGTGTGTAACTGTACTATGTAATGTATATTTATTAGATGGTGTTATTATGTGTGTAACTGTACTGTGTAATGTATATTTATTGGACAGTGTTATTATGTGTGTAACTGTACTGTGTAATGTATATTTATTAGATAGTGTTATTATGAGTGTAATTGTACAGTGTAATGTATATTTATTAGATGGTGTTATTATGTGTGTAACTGTACTATGTAATGTATATTTATTAGATAGTGTTATTATGTGTGCAACTGTACTGTGTAATGTATATTTATTAGATAGTGTTATTATGAGTGTAACTGTACTGTGTAATGTATATTTATTAGATAGTGTTATTATGAGTGTAACTGTACTGTGTAATGTATATTTATTAGATAGTGTTATTATATGTGTAACTGTACTGTGTAATGTATATTTATTAGATAGTGTTATTATGTGTGTAACTGTACTGTGTAATGTATATTTATTAGACAGTGTTATTATATATGTAACTGTACTGTGTAATGTATATTTATTAGATACTGTTATTATGTGTGTAACTGTACTGTGTAATGTATATTTATTAGATACTGTTATTATGTGTGTAATTGTACTGTGTAATGTATATTTATTAGATGGTGTTATTATGTGTGTAACTGTACTATGTAATGTATATTTATTAGATAGTGTTATTAAGAGTGTAACTGTACTGTTTAATGTATATTTATTAGAAAGTGTTAATATGAGTGTAACTGTACTGTGTAATGTATATTTATTAGATACTGTTATTATGTGTGTAACTGTACTGTGTAATGTATATTTATTAGATAGTGTTATTATGTGTGTAACTGTACTGTGTAATGTATATTTATTAGATAGTGTTATTATGTGTGTAACTGTACTGTGTAATGTATATTTATTAGACAGTGTTATTATGTGTGTAACTGTACTGTGTAATGTATATTTATTAGATAGTGTTATTATGTGTGTAACTGTACTGTGTAATGTATATTTATTAGATAGTGTTATTATGTGTGTAACTGTACTGTGTAATGTATATTTATTAGATAGTGTTATTATGTGTGTAACTGTACTGTGTAATGTATATTTATTAGACACTGTTATTATGTGTGTAACTGTACTGTGTAATGTATATGTATTAGTGTTATTATGAGTGCAACTGTACTGTGTAATGTATATTTATTAGATAGTGTTATTATGTGTGTAACTGTACTGTGTAATGTATATTTATTAGATAGTGTTATTATGTGTGTAACTGTACTGTGTAATGTATATTTATTAGATAGTGTTATTATGTGTGTAACTGTACTGTGTAATGTATATTTATTAGACAGTGTTATTATGTGTGTAACTGTACTGTGTAATGTATATTTATTCAATGGTGTTATTATGAGTGTAACTGTACTGTGTAATGTATATTTATTAGACAGTATTATTATGTGTGTAACTGTACTGTGTAATGTATATTTATTAGTGTTATTATGAGTGCAACTGTACTGTGTAATGTATATTTATTAGATAGTGTTATTATGTGTGTAACTGTACTGTGTAATGTATATTAATTAGTGTTATTATGAGTGCAACTGTACTGTGTAATGTATATTTATTAGATACTGTTATTATGAGTGTAACTGTACTGTGTAATGTATATTTATTAGACAGTGTTATTATGAGTGTAACTGTACTGTGTAATGTATATTTATTAGATGGTGTTATTATGAGTGTAACTGTACTGTGTAATGTATATTTATTAGATGGTGTTATTATGTGTGTAACTATACTGTGTAATGTATATTTATTAGTGTTATTATGAGTGTAACTGTACTGTGTAATGTATATTTATTAGATAGCGTTATTATGTGTGTAACTGTACTGTGTAATGTATATTTATTAGATAGTGTTATTATGTGTGTAACTGTACTGTGTAATGTATATTTATTAGATAGTGTTATTATGAGTGTAATTGTACTGTGTAATGTATATTTATTAGATGGTGTTATTATGTGTGTAACTGTACTATGTAATGTATATTTATTAGATACTGTGATTATGAGTGTAACTGTACTGTGTAATGTATTTTTATTAGATGGTGTTATTATGTGTGTAACTGTACTGTGTAATGTATATTTATTAGATAGTGTTATTATGTGTGTAACTGTACTGTGTAATGTATATTTATTAGATAGTGTTATTATGTGTGTAACTGTACTGTGTAATGTATATTTATTAGATGGTGTTATTATTTGTGTAACTGTACTGTGTAATGTATATTTATTAGATGGTGTTATTATGTGTGTAACTGTACTATGTAATGTATATTTATTAGATGGTGTTATTATGTGTGTAACTGTACTGTGTAATGTATATTTATTAGACAGTGTTATTATGTGTGTAACTGTACTGTGTAATGTATATTTATTAGATAGTGTTATTATGAGTGTAATTGTACAGTGTAATGTATATTTATTAGATGGTGTTATTATGTGTGTAACTGTACTATGTAATGCATATTTATTAGATAGTGTTATTATGTGTGCAACTGTACTGTGTAATGTATATTTATTAGATAGTGTTATTATGAGTGTAACTGTACTGTGTAATGTATATTTATTAGATAGTGTTATTATGAGTGTAACTGTACTGTGTAATGTATATTTATTAGATAGTGTTATTATATGTGTAACTGTACTGTGTAATGTATATTTATTAGATAGTGTTATTATGTGTGTAACTGTACTGTGTAATGTATATTTATTAGACAGTGTTATTATATATGTAACTGTACTGTGTAATGTATATTTATTAGATACTGTTATTATGTGTGTAACTGTACTGTGTAATGTATATTTATTAGATACTGTTATTATGTGTGTAATTGTACTGTGTAATGTATATTTATTAGATGGTGTTATTATGTGTGTAACTGTACTATGTAATGTATATTTATTAGATAGTGTTATTATGAGTGTAACTGTACTGTTTAATGTATATTTATTAGAAAGTGTTAATATGAGTGTAACTGTACTGTGTAATGTATATTTATTAGATACTGTTATTATGTGTGTAACTGTACTGTGTAATGTATATTTATTAGATAGTGTTATTATGTGTGTAACTGTACTGTGTAATGTATATTTATTAGGTAGTGGTGTTATAAGTGTAACTGTACTGTGTAATGTATATTTATTAGGTAGTGGTGTTATGAGTGTAACTGTACTGTGTAATGTATATTTATTAGATGGTGTTATTATGTGTGTAACTGTACTATGTAATGTATATTTATTAGATACTGTGATTATGAGTGTAACTGTACTGTGTAATGTATTTTTATTAGATGGTGTTATTATGTGTGTAACTGTACTGTGTAATGTATATTTATTAGATAGTGTTATTATGTGTGTAACTGTACTGTGTAATGTATATTTATTAGATAGTGTTATTATGTGTGTAACTGTACTGTGTAATGTATATTTATTAGATGGTGTTATTATTTGTGTAACTGTACTGTGTAATGTATATTTATTAGATGGTGTTATTATGTGTGTAACTGTACTATGTAATGTATATTTATTAGATGGTGTTATTATGTGTGTAACTGTACTGTGTAATGTATATTTATTAGACAGTGTTATTATGTGTGTAACTGTACTGTGTAATGTATATTTATTAGATAGTGTTATTATGAGTGTAATTGTACAGTGTAATGTATATTTATTAGATGGTGTTATTATGTGTGTAACTGTACTATGTACTGTATATTTATTAGATAGTGTTATTATGTGTGCAACTGTACTGTGTAATGTATATTTATTAGATAGTGTTATTATGAGTGTAACTGTACTGTGTAATGTATATTTATTAGATAGTGTTATTATGAGTGTAACTGTACTGTGTAATGTATATTTATTAGATAGTGTTATTATATGTGTAACTGTACTGTGTAATGTATATTTATTAGATAGTGTTATTATGTGTGTAACTGTACTGTGTAATGTATATTTATTAGACAGTGTTATTATATATGTAACTGTACTGTGTAATGTATATTTATTAGATACTGTTATTATGTGTGTAACTGTACTGTGTAATGTATATTTATTAGATACTGTTATTATGTGTGTAATTGTACTGTGTAATGTATATTTATTAGATGGTGTTATTATGTGTGTAACTGTACTATGTAATGTATATTTATTAGATAGTGTTATTATGAGTGTAACTGTACTGTTTAATGTATATTTATTAGAAAGTGTTAATATGAGTGTAACTGTACTGTGTAATGTATATTTATTAGATACTGTTATTATGTGTGTAACTGTACTGTGTAATGTATATTTATTAGATAGTGTTATTATGTGTGTAACTGTACTGTGTAATGTATATTTATTAGGTAGTGGTGTTATAAGTGTAACTGTACTGTGTAATGTATATTTATTAGGTAGTGGTGTTATGAGTGTAACTGTACTGTGTAATGTATATTTATTAGATAGTGTTATTATGTGTGTAACTGTACTGTGTAATGTATATTTATTAGATGGTGTTATTATGTGTGTAACTGTACTGTGTAATGTATATTTATTAGATAGTGTTATTATATGTGTAACTGTACTGTGTAATGTATATTTATTAGATGGTGTTATTATGTGTGTAACTGTACTGTGTAATGTATATTTATTAGATAGTGTTATTATGAGTGTAACTGTACTGTTTAATGTATATTTATTAGAAAGTGTTAATATGAGTGTAACTGTACTTTGTAATGTATTTTTTATGTATTTTGTGACACTTTTTTGACTTGTGTAACAGTTAGCCACAGCTCTGAAATCATGGTAATGATTCTAGCGTAAATCGCGATTGCGCTCAACTTTTAATATGAGCACAATTTAACTGGCGCACAAACGATCATGAAATCCTGAGCACAATAATTTGTGAGCCACTTGTAATCTATCCCTAAATTAGAATGATGAAACAATATAAACCTCATTCATAATACCACTTTCAATTATTCTGTAAAAAAAAATGTGTTCCTTTTATATATATATAATAAATTGGAAATATATTGTAAATCTAATTTGGCTTTTGTTCCATTACAGGTGAAAATATGTCAGCTGTAGACTCCAATATTTTATCAGAAAATGGTTATATGAACTTATTGCAGAGTGATGTGGAGCTTATTGCAGAGTCCGGTAGGATCATTTCTGAAATGAAGGATAACATTTTAATTGATTTATAATCAAACCCAGTTGCTGAGACTGGCACTGATATGTGACAGAATGTTTGTACAAATAACTTACATAGGCGATCACATATATAACATTAAACATGTTCAGAAGATAATTATTTGTATAGACAAAAGCAAATAAAACATATTTGTAATTTTAACACCGATTCCATTTTGAAATAAATATGTTTTATTCTGTTATTATTTCATATGAGGTTTTTTTCCAACTATAATATAAAATACAAAGTTTAATCTTTAAACGCACAGACTATTAGTTTGCTAATATATGATATAACATATGAATATTTATTTGATATTTTTTCTTGTTTTTGCATTTTCTTTTCTAGATCTAGAAAAATATTTGCTCTTAGATTCAAATTTGGAATTTGAATCTAAAACATGTGGCATTGGAAACAATATTGAAGACTATAAACAGTTTGGTGAGAACATATTCTATATTCTCTCATCCTTTTAAGAGGTTATGTTGTGTATAAAAAAACAGCAGGTTAAGGGTTAAAAACCAGTACTTTTAAACCCTTATGAAAACACATTGTTTAGAAATCTTAGAAATTAAGATGTGGTTATGTCAGTTTAGTGACAGGCTGCACAGAAATAAAGTTTTAGGTAAAAAAAAAAAAAGGATGACAGAATAAAAGTTTTTTTGCCTAAAACTCAGTTGAAATATATATACGACAATTAAGTAGTTTATTTACATTTGTCTCATAATATTACAGAGCTCCCAGTAATATCTTAATTCAAGGATTCTAGTTTGTGTACTAGTTATATGTTAATTGTTAGAACGTGTGCTTTTAAGATTAGCAACCCTTTAATGCTTTGTTAAATACATAGTAGAAGGGGTTAAACACATAGTAGAAGTACCACCTGAGTGGAAACTGCCTCTGATCCAATCAGCAATGCTAGTCGCACAACTAAGCTGTGTAATTAGCAGTGTTGATGAGCATCAGTTTCCACTCAGGACCGAGCAGTACTTTTACTATGTGTTTAACTCCTTTGCAGGGTTATACACAAACCATTAAAGGGTTGCTAGTCTTAAAGTGACATGATCTAATCATGCAGAGCATGTCGTTGTTTAATTATATGGCCATTTAAGGATGTTGCCAGTTTGACTGCATGTGTCAAAACAAATTAGAATTTTTATATATCAGTATCTACTAAAAAATTTGTATATCAATTTAAAAACTCTATCACATAAAATGCATAAAAACTGGTGCAGTTGTTTTGGTTGCAAAATTATCTAAATTATCATTCTCATATTGTTCAATTTTTCCTAATTCAAAATATAGGAAATAACATTTATTTTATTTGTTTGGGTTTAGTAGTGAGACTCAGACCAACGTAAACTGCCAAATTCCATCAACATTTGTTTAGTCACTCAAGAATTTGAAGCATTTGAAAACACCATTTAACATAGACTTATCTGATCTTAAAATTCCCTTGCACTGGCAATTTTACATTAAAATTCTTCTTCTCTCATTTTAGCTGGAATTTTAAATTATTGGCTGGATCCAGATGCTGATTTCCAGAACTTACTGGGTAAGTGTGTACCAAATAGTCACTAAAGTTAAAATTAAAGTTTCAGGATTCAGATAAAGCAATTAAAAAAAAAACTTGCCAATATATTTCCATTATCAAAACGTGCACATTATTTTTATATGCACACTTTCTGAGTCCCCAGCTCTTGGTGATCATGTGCACAAGTGCACATTATATACATATATGCATTTTGTGATTGGGTTATGGTTGTCACATAATACAGGGGGAGGAAAATCTGGATTAAAGGTAAATGAAACCCAAAAACTTTCTTTCATGCCTCTTATAGATAATACAATTTTAAACAACATTCCAATTTACTTATATTATCTATGTTGCTTTATTCTTTTGGTATCCTTTGTTAAAGAAATAGTAATGCACATAGATGAGCCAATCACACAAGGCATTTATGTGCACCCACCAATCAGCAGCTACTGAGCCTATTTAGATATGCTTTTCAACAAAGGCTATCAAAAGAATAAATCAAATTAGATAATAGAAGTAAATTGGAAAGTTGTTTAAACTGGACACTTTTTCTAAATCATGAAAGAAAAAAAGGTGGGTTTCATGTCCCTTTAACTTTAAAATGTGCCAGAAAATATTCTACTGCTGATTTCAAATTCAGAATAAGTGCTATTGTGTTGTCTTGTTAGTGTGTGTATATTTAGTTGTCATTTAAACTAAGTAGAGGATCTCTCTAGCTACAGAACTTTCTTACTATTTTCTACTAAATGAATCGAGGAATTTCAGGAGACTGCAGATCACAAAGAACTCTACAATTACTGGCTGGTAGTTTTTCCACCATCAGGATTATAGTCAGAATGAATGGTGCAGCTATGTCTGTCAGTTTCCCCAGTGCCTAGTAGTTAAAAGGGGACCATTTTGTTTGTAAGTGTAGTTAAAAGGGGACCATTTTGTTTGTAAGTGTAGTTAAAAGGGAACCATTTTGTTTGTAAGTGTAGTTAAAAGGGGACCATTTTGTTTGTAAGTGTAGTTAAAAGGGGGCCATTTTGTTTGTAAGTGTAGTTAAAAGGGGACCATTTTGTTTGTAAGTGTAGTTAAAAGGGGACCATTTTGTTTGTAAGTGTAGTTAAAAGGGTGCCTTATGTTTGTAAGTGTAGTTAAAAGGGTACCATTTTGTTTGTAAGTGTAGTTAAAAGGGGACCATTTTGTTTGTAAGTGTAGTTAAAAGTGTGCCATTTTGTTTGTAAGTGTAGTTAAAAGGGTGCCATTTTGTTTGTAAGTGTAGTTAAAAGGGTGCCATTTTGTTTGTAAGTGTAGTTAAAGGGAGCCATTTTGTTTGTAAGTGAAGTTAAAAGGGTGCCATTTTGTTTGTAAATGTAGTTAAAAGGGGACCATTTTGTTTGTAAGTGTCGTTTAAAAAGGGCCATTACACCTACGTGTTTCAGCTCTAGGAGCCTCTATCAAGAGTACCTTGATAAAGGCTCCTAGAGCTGAAATGCGTAGGTGTACCCTGATTGGTTCAATTTTGAACTTTCCCGGTTCAGCCATAACAGCTGATTATACTAATACCGGCAACGGCTTCAACTCCAAGAACAGAGGGAATTTGCAATTACCATCAACAACCACAGATATTGGAGATCACCAACAACACAACCCTTCACTAACAGAGACCCTATCTACTAATCCTGCAATTGATGTCTGTGTGATCACGCAGCCTTTTTTAGGCTGACACACAGGACATCTGAGGATCTACACACCCTACAGCAAGCAGTGAAAACAAAAGGTATTTTGAAAAACCACCATTTCACAGATTCTAGATCACAGTATCCACCACTCAGAAGACTTATTTGAATATATCACCATATAACTTGAAGATCACTATCTAATATCACTACAGATTACAACTTGCTTTTTGAATCCCATTGGATTTTTTATATACTGAACATGGCACTTGGGTATTTCTTTAAACGGCAACTGGGCAACGGGACAATATATATATATATTTTTATACACGCATCCCTTCTGCCTCCTTTGTTTCTAAGATTTTTTTAGAACTTTTGATTTTAACCACTTGGTCACACATTTTGTATATGTGCAATATATTGATGTTTTGTAGATCTATATAAATATCCTGATTTGAAATATTGCTTTTACTTTGTTCCAATAATTCTTAAATAAACCTATTTTTGATTTATTATCTGTCTCATATTGCATTTGTGGTATTATATAAATGCATTATTCTAGGGCATTGATCCCTACACATATATATTCTTTGATTAGCTTATATCCTAGTACATTCCCTATTGCTATTTTTAGCGCTGCTCCCCTTCTTTGTACAGGTAGCCCTCAGTTTATGCCAAGGTTAGGTTCCAGAATGAATGGTTGTAAATCGAAACCGTTGTAAATTGAAACCCAGTTTATAATGTAGGTCAATGGGAAGTGAGGGAGTTAGGTTCCAGGCCCCTCTCAAAATTGTCTTAAGTAACACCTAATACATTATTTTTAAAGCTTTGAAATGAAGACTTTAAATGCTAAACAGCATTATAAACCTAATAAAATAATCACACAACACAGACTTCACTTGCATTTTTCTGCAAACAGTTCTTTCTATGCATTCCAATCTGGAATGATTTATAGACAGGAAGATCTTGTTCCTTTGCAAGCTGCTCGATAGCTCAGGTCTGGTTAAACTGATTAAGTTCAGCTTGCTTGGCTTTGCTGCAACACAAGCGGACAGCTCCACCTACTGGCTATTTTAATCAATGCACTGCTTCTTAATGCTTTTCAATAGCAGTCACATGACTGGACAAAAATGTTGTTATTCTGAAACGGTGTAAATTGAACCGTTGTAAACCGAGGGCCATCTGTACATACTTCTCTGATTATCTCGTCAGAGCATAGACCTTTAGATCATCAGGCCCCTGATGTGTTCAGCTAGCTCCCAGTAGTGCATTGCTGCTGCTGCAACAGAAGATACTGACAGAAAATTGATAATAGAAGTAAACTGGAAAGATAATTAAAAATGTCTGCTCTATCTGAATTATGAAACAAAACAAAAAAAGTTTCAAATCCCTTTAACCCCTTAATGACCACAAGAGGCAGGACTGCGCTAATATGACCTCCCTTTCCGACTGCATGCTTCCTGGAATATGACTGCGCTATCAAAACAGCAATCCCCATTCAAAGACCAGTGACGAACAGGATACGTCACTGGTCATTAAGGGGTTAACGGCTATCTTGTGGTGGCTACAGCCTGCAATGTTTTCCTATCTACAATGTTGCCAAAGCCATAGATATCAGCTTTAGCAGTGCATCCATTTTATAGATATCTTTTTCACTGGGCGTGCAAACTCTTTTTAACCCTAAACTTAGCCATAGAAGGAAAAAGATATTTTTGTTCAAAACATCTTGTAAAAATATAACAAACATTAAAATATTGAAACATGGGTTCATTGCATCATGTGAGATTAGAATATGTTATATCTTTTTTTGCATAATAAATATTGTCTCTTTGTATTTTAATGCAAATAGTAGTCATGTGACAAAAACCAGGCGAGGGCAAATTCCTCTAACATATTAATTATGATTATTCTTCTGTTCTTAGTTACTTGATGACTTATAGATTAAATTGTATAAGCTCCACTTTACAAAGCTAATTCATCAATATGTCCAGCCTGCAGCAGTCAGCTAATACATTCATTAAAGGGACATAATACTCATATGCTAATTCACTTGAAAGTGATGCAGCATAACTGTAAAAAACTGACATGAAATTATCACCTGGACATCTTTCCTATGTTAAAAGGGAAGATATTTTACCTCAAAATGTCTTCATCTAACAAGCTGCTGTGAACTCATGAGATTTCACTCAGGGCCAGCGCTTGTGTAAGGCAGTGTAGGCAGCCGCCTCATTCCACCTTCAGCAGGGGGGCGCCAGATCTGCCTGGCTGCCGGCATTGAAGCAGCGTGAGTCAGAGTGAAAAAAATGTTTTATCTTATTGCACCCTCCAGTGCAGTCACGTGACTCATTTGCAAGTTTTTGGAGCACAAACACAACTTCAAGTAGAGGAGTTTGGAGTGTGGGCAGTGTGTCTCTGAGGATGGCGGTGTAGTTGTTCTCAAGACCAGGTGGGTAAAATATGACAAACAGTGAGTGACTGATAGTCACTGACTATATGGGGCCTATCTATCAAGCTCCGAACGGCAGCACTAGAATATTTTAGCAACAGCTATCCGGTAAGCTCAGGAAGTTGAGGGCTTTGTGGTTGTTATCTCAGAGAAGGATATAACACAGCAGAAAAAATCTTCAAATGTTGTAATAAAGTTAATGCAATCAAACTTGAATTACAAATATTCATATTTATTTATAGATGTTACTACCCAAACAACCCTATAAAGTTGCTTGTCTATGAAGAAAAAAACAAACCTAAAACGCAGGCAGCTTTTGACCTCTTAACCTTTTGACCTTTAACTGTCCACTTCACTCACACCTAACTTATGCCTTTGCAAATATAGACACAAGACAACATCCTTGGTATAAAAAACTGGCCGCAGCAACTTTATTAAATACATATAAATAAAACTTTTTAAATATTTAAATAACCATTTTTAAATAAGTGCAAATAACATATTGCAACAACAACAACATCTGTAAACATAAGATCAAGCGATGCTAGTTCAAATATTTTATTTACCCGTATGGCTGTCAAATCCCTGGACACAACCTTATTAAGGATTGAGTCCGTTACCCTCTTTAAAGCCTGACTCCAAGAGACCCCCTTGTCCCTTGAGACGTTTATTACAAGCATTCCTCCCCGTGGGAATACAAATGTAGTTAACATCTTCCATTTCCAATTGGCCATAACCGGCTGTCTTGCAGTGAACTAGCACCCTCACCACCCAGCTGCGACAAAACAAGAAAACGAAACAAACAGAAAGAGGGGAGGGTGGGAGGGAGATGCTTCTCCTATAATTTTCTTAACAATCTGGCTATTTTCCCGCCCTGGCCCCTTAAGTAATGCCCTCTCTTACTCCGACCCACTTCCTCCTTACCAACGCGAAAGGCCTTATTCCTCCGCAGGTCAAAGGCCCCTGCCGTCTAAACTGGTCTGAACCTGATCAGCCCAGTCCCATCAAAACCCCAACAGTACTGAAAGCCTCCTTGAAATCAAGGAGGAAGACCTGCAGGCAGAACTCATTAAGATGCACACCATCAGGAAGATAAAACTCCCCATGCCCAACATCCTCCAAATCATAGTGATGAATAACCGATCCCCCAAGCCTCTGAACAAAAGACCCAATCAATTTATTAACCTTACGCCCACTCTTGTCCAGCTTCAAAGGATCCCAAGCCGCCCTCCACACCAGGCGTGGCACCATATCAGACCACAGAACCTTCAGGGACAGATACAAATCCGACAACCTCCCCAGATCCCGCTTAATCATCTGCACCAAATCCCTCTGAGGCATGAAACCCAAGTCATTACCCCCAGCATGGACCACCAACACATCAGGGTGCGGATACCATTTAAAGTAATCTACAATCATTGACAGCAACCGATCCCAACGAAGACCACGCACCCTTAACCACCGCACATCCCAATCAGATCTGGAAAGACCTAACTGCAGACCATCGACCCTCTGTGAAGCTGTCCTCCTGGCCCAATAAAGGAATGAGTGGCAAAAAATCCACATCCTTTTAAAACCTACAATACAAAGAACAAGAGAAACATAACACTTCAAACCCTCAGATCGGGACGAACATACAATTGATAACCAGGGGACCCCCACCTAACAATATTCTTACCAACACTCTCATGGAGACCCAAAGCCGACGCTTCCGTAGCCGCCCCAATCCTAAAGGAATGGGACCCAAAATCCCTAGAGGACAAACCCAAGCGCCCTAAAGCCTTGGATAAAACAGCCCGAAATTGAAAGTGAGACAAAGAACTGCCATCTAAATGCAACAACAACGAGCCCCCAAGCAAAGGATGACAGCACAAATATTCCCCCAAATAAACCCAAGGACAAACTTCCAACCCACTAGGAAACAAAACAATTAACCTTCCCTTACCCACCTGATCAGTCTTACTACTTCTCAGGAAAAGCTCTACTGTAGACTCAGACCGAACAACGTCAGAGACACCCAAACCACCAGAGAGCCCCCTGCTCCTACTCACCAGTTCCGAGATCCGAAATGCCCCGAAAAAAGCCAACACAAACGCCAAACGAAAAAGTCATACCTCAAAAGCAGAGGAACAAACATCCGGCAAAGCCCAGCAAATACACAACAACAGCGCAAAAGTAATAGGTCTCCTATGATCAAAACTCCTACCACCTCTTTTCATACCCTTCAAAACCTGGCAAACACAAAAGTCTTTCATAACATCCGCCAGGCCTAACAACTTAAAGCGGAAAGCCATAGCCGCTAACCTCCTGTCCATCCCAGAAGGGGAAACACAGCAACACTTCCAAGAACACATCCATTCCAACAAACAGTCAAGAACCTCAGGAGAGCCCTCCCGAATACCACGCTCCGACAACATGACCGCCCACTCATGCCAGACTCTATCATAAGATGCCCAAGTACCTGGAGCCAAAGAATTCATCACCAATCGAGCCAGTCCTCCGTTCCAAGCTTCCACAGATGGGTGGCGAATTGGCACCCAAACTTATCTGCCCCTGGAGCTAACTCTCAAAACCTGCGCCACTGGAAACGAGAGAGAGAATCGGCTATAGAATTATCCACACCAGGAATATGTTTTGCCCGCACAAAAACATTCATCCGCAGACACTTCAACACCAATAAACGCAACAGTTGCAACACCGGAAGCGAGAAAGAGGACAAGGTATTCAGTGCAGAAACAACCCCCATGTTATCTGGAAAGAACACCACAGACCTATTAAACAGAGATTCCTCCCACACAAACAGAGACAACACAATCAGGAACAATTCTATAAAAACTAGGTTACGAACCAGCTCACCATCAAACCACGAACCCGGTCAAGCAGCCGAACACCAATGCCCCTGAAAATAAGCTCCGAAAACCATGACCCCCAGCAGCATCAGTCACTAAACCCAATTCATCATTAGAAATTCAAACCTCCTGGATCAAGCTAGACCCGTTAAAATCCAAAAGAAAAAGCTTCCACACTACCAAGTCATCTTTTAAGTCACGAGACAAACGCACAAAATGATGCGGTTGCCTAACCCCAGCTGTGGCCAACGATAGCCGTCTGCAGAAAACTCTAACGATCGGTATAATGCGACAAGCAAAATTCAACTTGCCCAGTAATGACTGGAGATCCCTCAACGTCACCTTTTTTAAGAGCAAAAACTGGCCAATCAGCAAAATCAAGTCCTGAACTTTATCATTCGGGAGCCTGCACTCCATGCGCTCCGAGTCTATGGTAATACCAAGAAATCCGAGGACCGTCACCAGACCGTCAGACTTCTCCCGCGCTATGGGAACACCAAAATCAGCACCCACAAGATAACAAACGTCCCGCATATGCCTACATGTCTGAGACCCAGCCAGGCCAACAAACAGAAAGTCATCAAGATAATGAACGACTGCATCACATCCCGATCGTACCCAAACTACCTATTCCAGAAAAGTGCTGAAACACTTGAATAGAGAACAGGAGATGGAGCAGTCCATAGGCAGGCAAAGGTCCACAAAATAAGAACCATCAACACTGCAATCAAGCAAATGCTGAGAGGAAGGATGAACCGGCAAATAACCAAAACGCTGCTTCAATATCAATTTTAGCTAGCAACGCAGACCTACCCGCCACCCTAACCAGGCTAACAGCCTGATCAAAGGAGGCGTACCTAACCAAAGCCAATTTATCCGGAATCCCATCATTAACTGAATCCCCTTTTGGGAAGGATAGATGATGGATCAAGCGGAACTTCCCCTGCTTCCGCTTCGGAACAACACCGAAAGGCGAAATTCGCAAATCGGGCAAAGGAGGCTCAGAAAAGGGGCCTGCCATGCAGCCCAAAGCAACCTCCTTCCCAAGATTCTCAGTTACCACTTCAGGCCACTGACGAGCCGACTTCAAATTGCCATGAAAAACACACTGACCACCTTCAGAAGGGATAACAAAACCAAAGCTGAAACCATGTAGCAACAAAGCTGCCTTTTCCCTACAACCCCTTACCCTAGCGTACTTGATGAGCCATGGCGCCATCGTGCTGACCCTCACCGGGGTTACCCCCTTTGTTGGCTGACTCAATACTCCCGCCAGACTTTCCTTTTCGGAAACACTTGAAAAAGGGATGGGAACCCCCACATCCCGAGCACTCATGCCGGAATTTACACGTCGCACCCCACTTACAAAATTTATCATTAAAAGCAGAACAATAGCCCTTTTTTCCACTAACCGGTAGCCCCCCTGGAAGGTTGACCGCCGGCTCCAGCTCAAAAGGCTGTGCAGCCCTAAGCGGAGTCATGATCTTCAGCCACAACCCCATATCCCGATCATCCCACCACATAGTGGGCCTAACCGATAAATGTTGCCTAAACTGTTCATCATAAGCCCACCAGGCCATTCCCCCATACGTTCTCTGAGCAGCCACAATTTCATCCAGGTAGCAAAATAATGCCACACCCTGCTCGGGAAACTTCCCCGATATGACACTGGCATAAATCATGAAAGCCTGGAACCAGTTAGTAAACGTCTTTGGCAACTTCCGATAACGTTTCTTACGCTCCTCCTCCTCTTTCTTAACCGAATCTTTCTTTGAATCCTCAGGGATTTCAAAAGACTGGTCCAGAGGCAGGAGGGAGAAAAGCTCAATAAATTCCCGCTTAATAATCTTGTCTCTAAGCTCAGCCGACAAGTGCATACCTAATGGCCCAATCAAGCAGAGGCAGGATCTGGACATTGCTGTGTCCGCCACCTTAAAGGGACAGTCAACCATAGAATTGCTATTGTTTTAAAAGATAGATAATCCCTTTATTACCCATTCCCTAGTTTTGCATAACCAACACAGTTATATTAATGTACTGTTTACCTCTGTGATTATCTTGTATCTAGGAACCTTCTTCCAGCCCCCTGATCACATGACTGTGACTGTTTATTATCTATTGTCTTAAATTTAGCATTGTATTGTGCTAGATCTTAAATAACCCCCTGTGTCTGAACACAGTGTTATCTATATGGCCCATGTGTACTTTCTGTCTCTTTGTGTTGAAAAGAGATTTAAAAAACATGTGATAAGAGGCAGCCCTTAAAGACTTAGAAATTAGCATATGAGCCTACCTATGTTTAGTTTAAACTAAGAATACCAAGAGAAAAAAGCAAATTTGATGATAAAAGTAAATTGGAAAGTCGATTAAAATTAAAAGTCCTATCTGAATAATGAAAGTTTAATTTATACTTGACTGTCCCTTTAAGCTCAGCCCCGACATTCACTTTCTCAATGACCCCCCGCCGAGACCGCCGGACCAGGTACTTGGCTACCGGCAGCCCCACCCCCCGAGGGGTCACTCCCCAAAGTACTAACTGTAGCCTCCTTCACCAATGCGGGGGTCGAGGGAGATCCCTCCGGAGGGACCCAAACCCTTGCCACCGCCGGACGCACTGGGACTCCCTGTCCCTCCAGCCGCAACAACAATTCCCGCAATCCAGCCAACAAAGGCCCGACACAGGCTTGCCATCAGACACTCCCCCACACTCCCCCACATTCCAGAACAGATTTCCCACCCCCAGCAGTCTCAACCTCTATCTCACCTGAACTGGCCTCTGCTAACAGCTGAACACCGCCGCCGCCGCTATCACCCAGGAGTCTCGACTGGAGCCCGCTCCTGCGCTGCTCCGTAGCTGTGCCTTCTGCCACCAATGTCCCAGCAACCACACCCGTACATCTGACCCAACCTGGGGCGGCTGCCGTATCACATTCTGCAAAACAGGAACACGTGAAACCACCACGTGAAACCACCCCTACCCCGTCTCCCCCTAGATTGGCCGACCCTGCCAAACGTAGCAATCCCTCTACCTCTTTTTGGGGCCGTCACGCCAAAGCCCCCTGACCCCCAACACATCAGATCCTTGCCTCCTACGTGAATTCCCTCTACCCGCCCCAAAATGACCCACAGGCCCACGCGGCCGTCTGTCAAGTGACCAGGCACCTCTAGAAGATGCCGTAGATGTCAACCCCACCCCATGCACAGGCCCTTCGGTATCTCCACCTTCCGAACCCACCTGACCTGAGGGACCAGGACCCCCAGTCCAAGGGACTCCGTCATCTGGCTCCAGGCTAATGGATTCCATCCATGAACCGTGCATGCCGAAGGAGTCGACGACATCCGTAACACTACTAGAATGGCCAGCAAGATCCAATGGCGTTTGCACCACTGCTCAACATCTACAAAATAAACAGATGCATGTGACAAATGACCCCCCCTCTCCCCCCCTAGGACCTTGAACCCCCCTGCCAGAAGCAACAGGGATGGCCCCGCCCCCGCATCCATAAAAACCCACATACCCCAGACCAGAGGAGTGAATGATGGACCTAGAACTATGGGCCTCAGGAGAGGGAGGAACATAATCTTCACCAGAGGAGGGGGACAAACATAAAGCCAAGCCACCCAGGGAAGGAGACTCCTCCCGGACATCCCTGAACATCTCTTCCAGCTCTCCTTCAGAATATATTTCCTCATCATCCCCCCAGAACCCTGCAGATTGGCCCCTTTTCGTGTCAAATCCATCAACATAAACCTGACCCTCATCTGTGGCTGAAGATCTGACCGTATTACCAGGATTCCCCCCAGAGGCCTTATCTGCAGCCTGGCCCCTGACCCTACTGGATCCCCCAACATACCCCTGGCCCTCATGTGTGGCCGAAGAAATAGTATGACCACCCTTATGCCCGGATCCCGCAACATACCCCTGGCCCTCATGCGTGGCCAAATAAACATCATGCCCGCCCTGATGCCCCCCATATGAAGCATCCTCAACAGAATTCTGGCCCTCATTTGTAGCCACAAAAGTGACAAGCCCCCACTGAGACCCCCCACAGGCCTTATCCCTTGCGGCCACCCCACCCACTGCACATAACCCACCCTCACCAACAGGCCC